>NC_056743.1:1089139845-1089212345 GCF_019279795.1 Protopterus annectens | reverse complement strand
TATAAATGGGTGAGTGGTATAATCACCACATTTGAAATGGTTGCAGGTCTTTTAGCCAGGCCTTTGACCTATGACTGAGGACATATGGATTTGGGTGGCATACCAGAAGTGTAAATCTGCTGAGGAGATGGACAGAAAATGGGACTTTAACCTAGCTATCAGACTGTTACTGCATTGGGGGGGGGGGGGGGGGGGGCATAGCATTGCGCATGAGTAAAGGTGAACCCATGGGGGCAGCCTAATCCATTACAACAGCTTACACAGAACAAGGGAGAAATCACAGTTTAAGGTACACACCCAGGTTTTGTAATTAAAAGTTTTAGATGTACGTAACACAAGGGGGAAAGCCTCAGTCAAGGAACAAAAAAATATCCACTTAGACCAAGGGATGCCAAACCACTTTAGCAGATGCACAAAAAGTCACAAATCTCTAAAATTGTATGCAGTAAAGGAATGTACACATTTATTGTACGTTTTCATCAAATACTTCATCAGACATGAACAATAGAAATATAGGGAAATGTCAAGGCTTTCCGTTGTTCATGTCTGATGAAGTATTTAATGAAAACATACAATAAACATGCCATTAATGGAACTATAGATGTGCACTCCTTTACTGTGTACAGTTTTAGAGATTTGTGACTTTTAGTGCATCTGCTGGAGTGGTTTGGCATCTCTTGATCTAAGTAGATGTTTCAGATGTAACCAAATAGGGTATGTTCAGCCTTGTTGTCTGCTAAGGTTTTGTTGATGGTGGGGGGTGTGCACAGATCTTAAGAAGTATCAAGCAAGACTAGCACTATGACAGTTGTGCATTGTTTAGAAACAACAGCTGTACCTAACTAGCACAGGTCTGTATCCTATCCTGGTAAAAGAGATGGAGGTCATTGCCAAAAGGGAGATGGCCTCATACAAAAAATTGTCAAAATTTCAATGGTGAGACAGGAGCACTACTTGCCTAGGCAGTAAAATTCAGTTAGAGGATTAGGTGGGAAACCTATTGGGGTGCCTTTGGCCACAGTCTATCTGGACTAGGAAAGGGATCAAGGTAGCAAACAGTTGTCTATGTCTGAGGGCATCCCTTCAGTACTTTGAATGCATGCTATTACATGCAGCCAGGCATGCAGGCAAACCCATAGGGAAGGCATTGGGGACCCAGCTAGAGCCCATACCTCCTTATGGGACTAATGATGAGGTTATTTTAGAGGGAGAGTTGATCAACAGCAGTAAACCAGGATTTGAACCACAGTAGGGGAAAGGTACTGAGCTTCCTTTAGAATGTGATATTTCTAGGGATGAGGTAAGTGATAGTAGACAGCCAGAACTTGAGGTAAGACTATCAGATGATACCAGACTTCCTTCGGGGGGGGGGGTAGTAAGGAGTTGCTGAGATATGTTCACTTTTCAAAACCTCCTATACAGGACTTAAGAGAGGTAGCCAAATACTCAGGGGCAAAGAGAGTCTGTATACTAGTACAAAGGATGGTTGTACAAGAAATAGACCCCTGAAGTAGGGAGAAGTAATACCAACTGGTGCTTCTGGCCATACCCCTTAATATTCTTTTTCCAGGTCATATGCAAGTAAAGCATACTAAGTGATTATGCATAATTTTTATTGGCCTGGGACTGCAAAGGATATTAGCAACATGCTGCAGATAAGGCTAAAGACAAAGTCGATGCTGCCATGATGCCATGCCTATTATTAAGGAATAGTTTCAGACAGTAGCTATGGATAATGTGGGACCTCCCAAGTTCCACTGGTAAGAAATATATCCTGGTAAGGATGGGTTATGTCAGTAGTGATCCAGAAGCGATGGCTCTGTCTTCCACTAAAGCAGAAAAGGTTGCAAATGCTTTGCTAGACATTTTCAGCATTGCAGGCTGTCCTAGGGAAATACTTATAGATAGTTGTGCCAGTTTTATGTCAAACCTGCTAGTGTGTTTGAAGAAGTGCTGTGGGGTAAAGCACCTAAACAGCAAACCAACCCGCCAGTACAGCCAGTGCAATGGCCCAAACAACAATATACCCAAAAAATAAATGGAGCCAGCACAAATCCTGTGTGAAAAACAGTGTATTATAAAATACACATAAAATACAAAATAGCCAAATTCACTTCAGAATGGTTTCAGCTATGCAGCCTTCCTCAGTGAACAGAAAAAAACATGAGATTTTCCTCCAGCAATATATATGCATACAGTAGCCAATAGGCACATTATACATCAATACAAAAACTTAATTGCTTTAATTAGAAGTACTCATTAAGGCCAGGTGGAAATAGTGCCCCTAGCTTAACAATCCACTTTTTTTCTTTTAAGTTTAATATTTCATGTAAAGCAGCCCTGTCATTTGTTTTCCTTATGATGCAATCAATGACCGTGAATCTAAAAATGCCAGTCGTATGGAAGCAAATGTGTTTATACAATGCACTGGATTGTTTGTGATTCCTAATATCACTCATATGTTCACTAATTCTCATTTTCAGTGGCCTAGATGTTTGTCCCACATAAAAAGCATGGCATGAATAATTAGCCAAATAGATCACCCAATTTGTACTGCAGTTGCCAAAGAAGGAGAGGTCATACACTTTTGAAGTATTTTTACTGCTAAAGCTCATAGTTTTAAAGACCCTTGAACAATGTGAGCAATGGCCACAGGGACTGCAACTAACCAATTTATCCTCTGTAATGGTTCTCTGAACCAGCATCTTATCCTGATCCTGCCACCTTTTATAGTGGCTAAATAATGACCCCAAGGATCGGCCCTTTTGGAAGAATTAAGAACAATTTTCTCCCAACAGATCCGCAAGCACATAGGTAGTTGTCAACCTTATATGATTCCTGTTGTCAATCTTATGTCTCCTGTAATGTAATAAATCAGATCTTTCCTGTTAATTAGTAAACTGGCACGCCCTACTTATGTCACCAACCCTATACCCCCTGTGCCTAAATCTGGCAGACAGGTCCACCTTAAAGCGATCCTAGGAGGAGAAACTGGAACAAATTATCTTGACCCTAAGAAATTGAGATTTGGGGATATTCCTGATGACATGTTGGGAGGTGGAAGCTGGATGCATGTAATAAGGTGTTGTACTGAGGAACTTTGCGAAATACTTAAGTCTCCAAAGTATTGGATGGGCTACGTTGTACTAAAACATCCAAAAATGTGATCTCATATTTATGCCATGTCACCTTAAACTCAATACCCCACTTATTTTGATTCAAATACTCCACAAATTCCTGCAGGTATCCTACATCCGCTTTCCACACCACCCAACAGTCATCAAGATATCGCCTCCAAATATCAATTTTATCAGTATATATATTATGAGACCTGTCATAAATAAGTCCCTCCTCCATGTACGCCATAAACAGGTCGGCATATATCGGGTTGCCTAACCTGTGCTTTATGCAATAACACATTCGTTACAACTTATTTGGGACACAGAAAAGCTCGAGTGGATTTTAGGCCTGCAGTTTGCTTTTCATGACAATTATGTTATGTTTATCCATACGAACTGCCTTTGGGTTTATGAGACTGATGATGGTTTAGTTCTACTCATTAAACTTGGCACTTATGGCGTGTTTTCATTTTTTGCTGGGCCCATTCTACATCCAGTGGTGCCTCTAGATGTTAGGAGCTGCTTTGAGCTATTGGCAATACTAGTCTCATAGTTTTTATACACACAACCCAGCAGCCACCCAACAGAGCTCTACACCAGCGTTCGGCAACCAAAACACATGTCGACCCAAAAAAGAACAAAAGTAAAACATTAGAAATGCATCTAAATAGAGAATCTCGCATCCCCAACACATCCATACTACTTTAGGAATTAAGTACTGCATGATGAAAACAACTCACCTTAGCTACAAGTTAACCGATCGAAATATACATGGGATCTTGAAGTCCTTCACTAGAATGTGCTCGGCAGTTTACACCTCCAAAGAAAGGGAGTTCCACGCAGGAGATACGGGGATTTATCAGGTCAGTGGAGTGGGCTGGTCAAGAAGGCTCTGACATCACCTTGTGGGAGGTTTAATGGCTACTGCTAAACACTATGCTTGAATAAACTACCCGTAGCTACTACAGAAGTGTAGTAGTCGTGACGTCAGTATTTAACAGACAGTTGCATTGATCTGAAAGGCAGGACACCTAAATTTTCAAACTCAGACCCAAATAGTACGGAAAGGACACATGGCTAGGAGTTGAAACGCTCGAGTTAATAATTTTGTAAAGCGGCAGTGGAGATTTATTTTTGTCGGATTAAATGACATGGGTGCATAGAGACATCAGGTTGTACACTAGAATTACATATCCCGTTGTTCTCCTTTAATGCATAATTGTGTACAGGTTACTTCATGTTAGGATTTATGATACTGTACAACATTTTGTTTTTCAACAGTATTTGAATCTGGTTACACTAATGTACTATTTATAATTTTTGTTCTGAACCATATATGCTCATGGGCAACTATTTTTCTACTGAGTATGTGTCCGTTTAAAGACATATATTTTGTTTTTGATATCCAGTTGGACTGGGTTCAGTTGTGTAAATGGTACCGTGAGCAAGGGGTTACTGACAGTTGAACTGCTATACCTTTCGCAGGCTTTAACTTTTTTCAAAAGAAACAACAGCCTTTCTTTTGGTGGTATTCCAGTCCGTCTACAGTTGGTGCTACAGTTTGGTGTTGCAAGTGATTTAACTTTTTTCAGTCTTTTGCTTGGGTCATTTTACTAACAGCAGGTGTCGCTGAAGGTTAGAGTTTGCTTGGGGCTATTGTGTATGTCAACCGGGATATTGTCAAACTTTGTTGAATATTTTGAATTTGGATATTGTACAATTGAATAACATTATTTAATGTGTTTTACATCGATTGAGGGGAGACTTTTGAGCAATATCTGTATTCTATTGTAGAATTATATCATTTACAATTTTGGATTAACATATTTTTGCTCAGCTTCCTAGAAATAACATATTAATATGTATGTATGTATGGTTATCCCTTTTTCTCTGTGGGATTGTTCATATCAGGTTGATATATTGTCATATTGTTATATGATCTTGACCAAATTATATATATTTTCTATATTTTTGAGTTTTGAATCATATTAGATTTCTCAAAGTGGGATCTATATGACTTTTTGGATTAATGACTCTGGGCCACAATCTGGGTTCAGTGTCAGAGAACCACCTGTGGTTGTTTGCAGCATTTAGCTCCATTATAGTTATATATTAGATTTGCTTTCAATTTTGTAATTTTTGCTTAACTGTGGTTTGGTGTGAAGGTTGGGCAGCTTTATGGTACAAAATTTTTTTTCCCTGGATTACCGTCTCTGAGTTGTGGTCTTTGCCCATATAGACTCTATATCTAGTATCCATTGGCACATATATCATGATAAGATGTCTTTTGGTGGCACATAGCAATACGCGTCCGTAATAATATTTCATATTGAGCATGGTGTTGGCTATTTATAGTATCACCATTTGTTTTGTTGATATCAGTATTTTGTGCAACAAAGCACAAATGATCTGATATATTTTTGATACTATTGTGTCTATTATTTGGAAGGTGGATATACTGCATATTGTTTTGGTGCCCAAATATTTGGGTCTATTGTTGTGAACTTTATTAACAAAACACTTGCATCCAGTATTGACTGGCATCTATATTATGATTAGATGCTTTTTGGTGGTACATAGCAATATGTGCTATTAGTAACAATTTGTACAAAGCGCGGTGTTGGCTATTTATAGTACCACCACTTGTAGGGTTGAGATCAGCTGGATGCATTTGTGGAACAATAGCACAATTGGTTTTGGACACCTATATGGAGATGCTATAGGTACTGAGTGTTTTTACTCATTAGTTGGATATATTATATAGTGTCTTGGTGTTTTATTATTTGGGCAACTGCTCTACAACTTGAGTGATGGTTATATAAGGAGTACGTTTTTATATTGGTGCTTGGTCCTCCACACTGAACCATGGATTTGGCATCTATTATTAAGGGTTTATCCTCTGACACTGATGACTTGGGTGTGTTTGGCTTGGACTCATGTTCCCTGAACAATGGCTCAGGCAACCAGTTGGAAGATCCATTTCATGAATACAAGGTGGCTTTTATGAAATTAACTAAGGAAATGAAACATTTGAGAAGCAATGTATGGCATTTACGCCTATTTAAGGCTTACCAACAAAAGCAAATATCACCTAGGGGTCTCAGGGTTAAGTTACAACCATTAGTGGCACAGGATGACCAAACACTACTAGATGATTGGCTTGCAGTTCAACAACTAGCTTCAATGGGTTTTGTTAATGTGTTGACGGCATACTATGAGAGAATGGTTCAACAACATAGTCTTGAAGTTGAGAATTTGAGTTTTGAGGTTCAGAAGTATCAGAAACTTTCTTGTTATTCCTCTGGCTTAAATCAGTTAAGTAAGGATCTTCTGGAGCTTGAGAATAATCTCAAGGAGCAGAAAATGAAAACATGTAATAGGGATGTGGCAGATTTTGATAGGGGGAGACCTTTCGATATCCATAAAAATGTCAAGTTTGTGACCCCAAATCAGAGATTAGGTAACTCCAGGCCCAGAAGGCCAAAATCTACTCTTAAAAAGTGGAATAGAGATTTGGCTACTTCTGGGGAAGACACGTCCTCTAATACTGAGGGGGAGGACAGCCGTATGGATAGGTCACCAGTATCTAAGAGAAATAATTTGGGCAATAATTTGAATCATCCTTTAGGCCCAAGCCTAGGAGAGGGGGGAGGAAGCACAAAAGGCCCTCCAGATTTAGAAGGGATTCTCAAAATGATGATTCAGAAGTAACATGTAGCAATAATGTACACACCATCTCCTCACTTGTACTGTCGGATTTACAAATAAATATTCTTAAAAAAAGATTGAGCTTTGTTCCTGTTTTTTTTGTCCCTGAAGAAAATTTTGCCCAAGATGTGACAGATTTCTGTCGTTTACTTCATTTACGTTTGTTTTTTCAGGACAAAGATGAAAATGATGATGTTAGACCTTTTAGGTTTCGGGATTCAGTCTTTAAACCACCTATGTCTCCGGTTGTTTCCGCATTTCAGAATAGGGTATTAAAAGATTTACATTTAAATTTGGGCAAGGATTATTTAATCAGGGATAACATCACTAGGGTTGAGAGGCAATGCATTGAGGAGCTAAAATCTAATAGGGACATTATAATTTTGCCGGTTGACAAGGGAGGAGCTGTTGTGGTACAGGAATGGACCAAATATCATCAGGAAGCACAACAACAACTTCTTGATAACTGGCACTACATGATTATGCATTTAGACGCCACATCAAAATTTAAGGTAGAAATTGATCAATTTTTGGATTTGGCAGTTGAGGAAGGGATTATTTCTAAGGACATTGGGTATCATTTGAAGGTGGATCATCCTAAACAGCAATATCTATACCTATTGCCTAATATTCATAAGGATCCCACTAATCCTCCAGGCAGGCCGATATTTTCAAGCAGGGGTTCAGTGACTGAACCCCTTTCTGAATTTCTCACTCAATATTTGAAACCTTTGTTGTCACATATACATGCTCGTATTCAAGATACAACCCAGTTTCTAACTATTATATCAGATCTCCAACTTGAGTCACATTGGCTGTTATGCACCCTCAATGTCACCTCTCTCTATACTAGTATTCCCCATTGGGCGGGTCTGACTGCACTTCAATATTGGTTGAACAGAGTAGAACTTTACAGACCGGGCTTTAATTCCTTTCTGGTCTGTTTATCTGAACACGTTCTTAATAAAAGCGTGTTCTATTTTCAGTGTGTGTGGCAGATCCAAGGTACGGCTATGGGGGCATCTTTTGCTCCCATATATGTCGACCTGTTTATGGCGTACATGGAGGAGGCACTTATTTATGACAGGTCTCATAATATATATATTGACAAAATTGATATTTGGAGGAGATATCATGATGACGGTTGGGTGGTGTGGAAAGCGGATGTAGGATACCTGCAGGAATTTGTGGAGTATTTGAATCAAAATAAGTGGGGTATTGAGTTTAAGGTGACATGGCATAAATATGAGAACACACTTTTGGATGTTTTAGTACAATGTACCCCATCCAGTACTTTGGAGACTGAAGTATTTTGCAAATTTCCTCAGTACAAATACTTATTACATGCATCCAGCTTCCACTCCCAACATGTCATCAGGAATATCCCCAAATCTCAATTTCTTAGGGTCAAGAGAATTTGTTCTAGTTATTCCTCCTACGATCGCTTTAAGGTGCACCTGGCTGCCAGATTTAGGCACAGGGGGTATAGGGTTGGTGACATAAGTAGGGCGTGCCAAGTTTACTAATCAACAGGAAAGATCTGATTTACTACATTACACGGGACATAAGATTGACAACAGGAATCAAATAAGTTGACAACTACCTATGGTAAGAATATGCAATCCTTTATGAATATTATCTCCAGGCATTGGAATATTCTACAGGGTGAGGGTTTGCTTGCGGAACTGTTGGGAGAAAATTGTTCTTATTCCTTCCGAAAGGGCCAATCTTTGGGGTCATTATTTAGCCACTATAAAAGGTGGCAGGATCAGGACAAGATGCTGGTTCAGAGAACCATTACAGGGGATAAATTGGTTGGTTGCAGTCCCTGTAGCCATTGCTCACATTGTTCAAGGGTCTTTAAAACTATGAGCTCTAGCAGTAAAAATACTTCAAAAGTGTATGACCTCGCCTTCTTTGGCAACTGTAGTACAAACTGGGTGATCTATTTGGCTAGTTGTTCATGCCATGCTTTTTATGTGAGACAAACATCTAGGCCACTAAAAATGAGAATTAGTGAACATATGAGTGATATTAGGAATCACACACAATCCAGTGCATTGTATAAACACATTTGCTCCCATACGACTGGCATTTTTAGATTCACTATCATTGATTGCATCATAAGGAAAACAAATGACAGGGATGCTTTACATGAAATATTAAACCTAAAAGAAAAAAAGTGGATTGTTAAGCTAGAGGCACTATTTCCACCTGGCCTTAATGAATACTTCTAATTAAGGCAATTAAGTTTTTGTATTGATGTATAATGTGCCTATTGGCTAATGTATGTATATATATATATATATATATATATATATATATGTATATATATTGCTGGAGGGAAATCTCACATTTATTCTGTTCACTGAGGAAGGCTGCATAGCCGAAACCAGTCTGAAGTGAATTTGGTTATTTTGTATTTTATGTGTATTTTATAATACACTGTTTTTCACACAGGATTTGTGCTGGCTCCATTTATTTTTTGGGTAAAGCACCTAAAGTCTACTCCCTACCATCCATCTGCTGGAGAGATTTAACTCTTCATTGATGACTGTATTGAAAACATTTGCAGACCAGTTCAAGAGGGAGTGGATCAAGTGTCTTCCCCATCTTCTCTTTCAATACGGTTAAGTACTCTACGAGTCCACATGATTTTCATCCTTTAAATGGGAGGGTGAGTGTGATTCACACATGGAGTCTGTTGTGGAGTGTGTCCTAATCCTCAGAGCTAGACTAAGGGAGCTCATAAGGATGGCTCAGGACCTATCATAGACACAACAGCAAAGGATCTGGTATGACAGGACAACCAGAGTCAGAGAGTGTTTTGTAGGTGAACAGGTGATGGTATTCATTTGTTGAAACTCAACAAACTGCAGGCAGTCTAGGTAGGCCATTTCATGTTTGTAAAATAAAATAAAAAATGAGTGATGTGAACTATATGATCAAGTTGTCAGGCAGGAGGCCAAAACACAAAGTCTACCATGTTGACACAATAAAGCCCTATGAAATGACAAATTCACCACCGTAACAGGAACAGGCAAGCAAAAACTGAGGGTGATGCTACTCAATGCTAGAAGTCTAAATCTCAAAATGCACTCACTCGAGGCACTCCTTAAAATGGAGAACATTGATATCTGTGCAGTGACTGAGACCTGGTTCAAGGTTCCAGAGAGCACCCCTGCACTACCAGGCTATAACTCATACCACACTATTTGGCCATGTAACCTTGACCGGAACACTAAAGGTGTCTATATTCATTAAGGATACCCACACCTCCAGGTTAGTTACTCAGCATAATGCATCCGAGGTTATCCAAGTGCAACTAACTCTGGGCAAAACTGCATTCCAAATTGTAGCTTGCTACAGATCCCCCACCATGCCCCAGGTTTCCCACTCCTCTTTTCTTGATGTACTGGAAAATATTAAGGTTCAACCAAACACCCTAATAATGGGCGATTTCAACTACCCCACCATTAACTGGGAAAACTACTCATGTACCAACTCCTTTGCTCAACGCTTTCTGGAATTCATAAACTCCAATGTCCTGGATCAACTTATCCGCACCCCCACCAGGGGCAACAATATCCTAGATCTAGTCATTGCCAACATGAGTGACCGGTGTTCCACATCTGAAGTCAATGCTTCATTTGTCCGATCCAACCATAAGCTAATCACCCTAGATATCCACATCCTGCCCCCACCCCCCATTAAGGAAACCACGGTAAAAAATTTCTCCAAAGCCAACTTCATGCATCTTAAGACAGAAGTGGTGAACTTCATGACACCCATGCAGATGGACAATACAGTTATGACTACTGAATCCTACACAATTGCACTTTATAAGAACTTACACGAGTGCATGTATCATGCTATCCCAAACAGAACCAAGACATTATCCTCCAAAAAAGGGAAGCCAATCTGGTGGTCCCCTGCCAAACACAAACTGTACTACAGAAGAAAGAAACTGTTGCAAAAGAGAGTAAAATCCCATGAGTGGAGGAGCTCCCTGGTCAGCCACAGTAAGAAGCTAAGATCCCTGATAAAATCCTTCAAAGCTAGTTACAAAAACAAAATTGCCACTGATTCTAAAGACAACCACAAAGCATTCTATAGCTATGTCAAGAATCTCAATGGCAACACTCAGATCTGCTCTGAGTTACAGCACAATGGCACTAAATATACAGACCCAACTGATATTGCCAACATCCTGGCAGATAGGTTCAGTGCTAACTTTATCCCCCTCTCACCCACTAAAGGGCCCATCTCTATACCGGAAGAATGCAAAGTTCCTGTAATCACAGCTGCACAGGTAAAAACCACACTCTCCAAAGCCAAGAACACAGCATCCATGGGACCAGACAACATCCCAGGCTACATTCTACACGAACTACAGAACAAACTGGCACCCCACCTAAGTACCATGTTCAAGCATAGCCTCACCTCAGGCTTTGTGCCCGCTAAATGGCGCACAGTGGCGGTTATCCCACTCCACAAGGGGGGAGCCACCACGGACCCTGGGAACAACTGCCCCATTAGCCTGACGAGCCTGATCTGTAAGGCCATGGTATCATCATATAACTTATAAACAAAGACATTGGTAATCTCCAAACTCTGGACCCCACCCAGTTCGGGTTTGTAAAAGGCAGATCATGTCTCCTAAACCTGATAGACTTCTTTGAAGCAGTCACCAAAGCCGTAGACGAGGGTAAGGTGGTTCACACAGCCTATCTAGATCTTGCCAAGGCTTTCGACACCATCCCCCACACTGGAATTATAGGTAAACTCACTAAACTAGCTATAAATCCCTATGCCACAAGATGGGTTGCCAACTGGCTCACTGACAGAACCCACACTGTGAAAGTAGCAGACTCCAAATCCGACTTCAGACGAGTGACAAGTGGAGTACCACAGGGTTCAGTCCTGGGTCCTCTCCTGTTTGGGATCTACTTCTCTGAAGTACAGGCTAACACAGAAGGTCTTTGGCTAACAAAGTTCACAGATGACTGCAAAGTAGGAGCCATAATCTAAATTCCTAACAATGTGGACATCCTACAAAAGGGCCTCACTGAGACAGATGCCTGGTGTCAAAGCCATGACCTTAAGCTCAATACCAAAAAGTGCATTGTAATCCCCTTTGGTAAAAACTCTGTACTCATGAACTACAACATAGGCAATAGTATACTTAACACTAAAAGTGTGATAAGAGACCTTGGGACACAGGTGGACAGTAGTATCTCCTTTGATAATCACATCGCCACAGTAGTCAGGAAATCCTTCTACGTGGCACACCTCATCACAAAAGGTTTCTCATCCAGAAAAAAAGAGGTCATTGTTCCCCTCTACTCATCACTCATTAGACCCATTATAGAGTACAAAGCCCCTTTTGGTATGTACCTCACAAGACATCTACAACAACATGGAAAGGCCGCTAAAATACCTCACAAAGAGGATTACCGGCCTCAAACAGATGCCATATGCAGACCGTCTCAAAAAACTCCAGCTTTACTCTGTCGCATATCGCCTACTCAGAGGTGATCTCTGCCTAACATACAAAACTATGTCAAACCCAGAGCTGTTGGACATGCTCCACTTAAAGAAATCTCAGTCCCTCTGAGCTACATGCTCTAGGGACCTATACCTTATCACCACAATAAACAGAACATGCCGGAGGGATAGATTCCTGTACCAGAGACTTCCCATACTCTGGAATAAACTACCTATTTATATCAAACAAAGCTCCTCATTAACACTCTTCAAGAAAAATCTTGATGATTGGATGGGATATAGGAAATTCACCCTGGGGATCACTTCTGTGGCTCTGCTCGACATTGGCACAGGAAAATAATTTTTATTATTTTTATACAGTTATATACATACATTTAAAAATAAAATTCGTTATGGTAGGTTTTTTTCTGTGTGTTTATATGAGTGTATAAAATGCCTTTTGATATGAATAATGCCCCAGCAATCTTCCAGAGGCTGGCAAATCACATCCTGGCTAGAAGGGGAGATGATGTCCTTGCTTATTTGGATGATATTGATATCTACACGCAGTCATGGGCAGAACGTGTGCAACATGTCAGGGAAGTGTTATCTACACTCAGTCATGGGCAGAACGTATGCAACATGTCAGGGAAGTGTTCAGCAGTCTGCAAAGGACAAAACTTACTATCAAAGCTAGCAAGAGTCAGAAAGGTATGGCAGAGCTGTCTAATAGCATAGTACTATAGGAAATGTGTTCCCCAGTATAGTACAATAGCCACTCACTTTACATACCTTATAAAAAAGATCATATAAGGTTGTCTTGACAGCAGCCTGTGAACAAGCATTTCAGAACCTTATGCAGGCTCTTAGTAGACCCCCTATAGTACCAGCCTGATTATAGTCAACAATTCATTTCACAGGTAGACACTTTTGACTGTGGAGTGGGGGTTATACCCATCCAGGCTTCCTCAGTGGGAGAAGAGCACACTACTGTGTACTTGAACCACCCAGAGAGGAGTCCTATGCAGCTACAGAGAAAGAATGATTGAGTATAATCCGGGCTTTGCATAAACTACAAATCTACCTGTATGACAGAAAGTGCCCTGTGTTTACAGGCCATGACCCTTTAAAGTGGCTATATAGAGTAAGTGGACAGAATGGGAAGCTTCTTAGTTGGAGTGTGGCCTTGCAGATCTATAACATGATTATCCAACATCAATGTGTTAGTGCCAATAGTAATGTAGATGGGTTGTCTAGAAAAGGTATGGCAGAGTGATGGCCTGCCTGAATTCAGGGTGGCACAGTGGATAGTGTTGTTGCCTCACAGCAAATGGTTGTCCAGTTCAATTCTCAGCTGGAATGCCTTCTGTGCGGAGTCTGCATGTCCTGCCTGTGTTAGTATGGAGTTCCTCTAGGTGCTCTAATTTCCTCCCACATTTTAAAGACCTACAATACATGGACAAGACATTCTAAACTGGTCATAGGTGTGTGTGTGTGTGTGTGTGTGTGTGTGTGTGTGTGTGTGTGTGTGTGTGTGTGTGTGTGTGTGTGTGTGTGTGTGTGTGCATGCATGTGTGGTATGGAAGAACAGCTGCAGCAGGGCTAGTCACACAATGTTGTGAACCTTGACACTAGATGATTGTCACTGTTGTACTGACACACTGGCCACATGGGCAAAAATGGGAAAAAGTGGCGATGGATGGATGGACCTGGCTAAATTCAAAAGTCCCTTTCACCTTGATGACCCCACTACTTATGATGTAGAATCCTTTACTGCCAAATTTTACACATATGTAAATATTTGCATAGGCGTATCTGTCCCTCTCATAAACAAATACAGAATGTCAAATTCAAATATAAACCGTTATGGTCCAACTCTAATACAAACAAGCTCAATAATAAAAGAAAAAAAAATCATTGCACACAAAAAGAAATCTAACTCTCACAAAGCCAAAAACACTCTTGCTAAACTAAGCAAGGAACTCTTTATACTGATCAAATTCACCAAAGCCAGATCTGAGGTAAAAATAGCCACCCAGATGAAATAAAACCACAAAGCCTCATTTAGCTAATCTCAGAAACAATGCCCAGCACTGCCCAGAGATAATAGTGCATGATAACACATACTCAGACCTAGATGATATACTGTATTCTAGTAGTGGACAAATTCAGCTCTAACTTCACCCCTTCCAGTATTCTCAGAACAAATACCTGCATCTATACCCTCTCAAATCTCCCAATAACAAGTTTTCAAGACACTATTTAAGGACAAGAACACTACTTCTATGGGGATGGATACATGCCAGGCTGCTTACTGCTTGGCCCAAAACATTACTTGTCAGACCACCTACAGAGGCTATTCAATATTAGCCCCAAAACAAGCTTTATGGCAGAGAAATGGAGGACAGCAGCAGTCAGTCCCTTGGACAAAGCTGGGACTTCAATGGACCTGGGTAATTATTAACCCATAAACCTGACCAGCCTCATCTGTAAGGCTATGGAAAGAATCATTGTGAAACTAGTAAACAGGAATATAGATAACCTACATACTATCAACCCAACCCTGTCCAGATTCATCAAAGGGAGGTCCTGCCTACTTAACCTGGTTGACTTCTTCAAAAAAAAGTTCCTGAGGCAATGGATCAAGGCAAATCAATACACACAGCATATTAAGACATCAGGAAGGCATTCAACACCAACTCATACCCGTGCATTGTAGATAAACTCTCCCAGCTAAATGTCCCCCACCATTGCTTCATACCTTCCATCAGTTACAGTGCACCCATCTATGACAAGGACTGCCACCTCCCTCCTTCTGCACCCAGACGTTTTTCAGATTCCATGCTGGAGCTGGTGTGGAACCTAGGGGCATCCTCGGGGGGGGGTTCATCTTGGCAACTGTATTTGCTTCTGCTGGGGGATGGAATATGTTTTTCTTTTAATGACCTAACCTCTTGTTTACCCACACCCTCCTCTGCACTCCCTGACATAATGTCCAAGGACTGCTCCCATCTTTGGGTTACACCTCCCCTCAGTGAGCATCATTGATGAGTGCCCACCCCCCAGGATGAACACATCCATCACAGCTTGCCAGCACCTCAGACTTCTGAGCTGTAAATATAACCCAGGTAGCCTGACCTGTAGTTAGGGCTTTATCCATCTACACCATAGAGCCACCTTCTCCCAGCTAAATGTTATGGCTTACAAAAAGAACCCAGGAAGTAAGGGTGGGTAGCTCTACCTCCTCCAAAAGACCTCTCACTAGCAAAGTACCCCAATGTTCAGTCCTTGGGAAACTCTTCTTCTTTGGCATTTACTTCTCAGAAGTCAAAGGTAATGTTAAGAGTTTGCAGCTGACCAATTTAGCAGATGGAAATTGATCCCATAGCTAGAGATTTGTGAATCAATGTCGATAACGGACTGTTCTTTGATCCCCATGCATCCACTATTGTAAGGAAGTCCTTTTTCATCACACAGCTTATATCTAAAGGTACGGCATCCACATCCAGGGATGTAATTGTTCCACTGTATTTGGCACTCATCAGAATAATCATTGAGTATAATGCCCCTTTTGGCATGTACCTGTCCAAATACTTGTCACAACTGGAACAAACACAATATTTTCTCACTAAAAATATCAAGGGCTTAAATCATAAAAACTTTGCAGACCAAAATAAAAGCCTTGTCTCTCTTCTTGTTATCATACAGGCTATTGAGAGGTGACCTCTGCCTTTGTTATACAGCCTCAATAGATATATTCTGTCAGACCTATTCCACATTCACAAGTCAAACGGTATCATAAAAATACAGTCAGGGACCTTGGTCTCTTTGGCATAATTAAGAGAACATGCTAGAAGAATAGGTATGTATCACAGAGAATACTGCTTCTGTGAAGCCATCTTCCTCTCCACATAAAACAGAATACTTCTCATACTCTATTCAAATGTAATTGAGATGAATGGATGAGTAACCAGAAATTCACCCCCAGTTTAGCACCACTGTCCCTCACAGGTAGGAGAAACAAGTAAGTACCCCAATATATATTTTCAACCTGTTTTTGGATATTCATATTGCAAAATATAAGAAATAATAATTACCATGGGAATGTAAGGCTAGTCTTCTCAAGATCCTCACAGATTAATAGCCTGGTAAGTACCAATGAACCAGTAGCTAGTTCAGATCTTCTGCAATGACATTACAAAAGCTTCTGATTCTCTTTCTATGATATCATAATACTAGGTCAATGCGCAGTTACCGATCCAAACATTTTAGATAAAGACAGTCATTTTCAGTGCTGCAGTATTATAACAAAAAGGCTGTCATTATAATTATGCATGGTACAGTCTACAGAAGACATCTAAGGGCAAAATATGATCCTTAAATAAAGGAAACACACACACACACACACACACACACACACACACACACACACACACACACACACACACACACACACACACACACACACACACACTCAAGCCTCATGATGGGCCAGAGTTTCTGAAGTTAAATGTATTTCTATCACAGTTCATTTCAGACAATCCTCCAAAAGACATAGTACCACTGGTGTACCCCAGCACTCTGCTTTGTGATCATCTCTATTTGGCATCTCCTTATTTGATGTAAAATTTGATATTAAAGTTCTCTGGGTGACTGAGTTTGCAGGCAATGATAAGGTTAACGTCATTGTCTCCCTCCCCCATGCAAGAAGACACTTGTATCCTCCAAAAGGGCCTAACTCAAACAAACATGTAGTGTCGGGATCTAAAGCTGAATGCCAAAAAATGTAGCACTTTGGGGAAAAAAGAACTTTCACTTGCCTACCACATAAATGGCAGCCCCCTTAAAATAGACACTATCATTAGAGACCAAGGGACCTTTGCGAATAATGTACTCATTGACATCCACATGTCCATTGTCATGAGGAAGGTCTTCTACCTCACCCAACTGCTTACTATGGACATCTCCTTTGGGTCAAAAGAGATCATTATTCCCCTCTACCCATCCTTTGTCAGACCCATACTAGAGTATAGTACACCCTTCAGAATGTAGCTGTCCAGACACCGAAAACAACTTGTAAAATGCCAGCAATTCCAAGATTTGTAGGAGATCTATGCATAGCCTACAAAGTTGTAAATAATCCAATGCTGTTTGAATTACTACATATTCACAATATTGGTAGCAATATTAATACATGATCAAGGGACCTGATTCTATACTGCAACACAAACAGGACTTGTTGGCATGACAGATCTCTCCCAAAGAATTCCCCACCTCTGGAACAAGCTCTCACTTTCAGTAAAGCACAGCATGTGCCTCAATATCTTCAAACCTAACGTGAATTAATGCATGGGAAACTGTAAGTTTACCCCATACCTGTCCCCTTCCTATACCTTATGGACAGGGGGAGTGGCTAATTAAATATACCAATGGGATTTCAAGGGCAAGGCTTCAAAAGACGTAACTGTTCTATTGCCTAACAGGAACCGATGAAACTTTCATTACAGTAAATGAGGGATGACAACTGACAGAGATGACCTTGGTTTGAATACCAGCCAGGATCATGGCCGATGTGCAGCACCTGTATGGGAAAAGGTACTAGAAGACACACTATTCTTTTAGAAAGGAGAGTTTCCATTTTGTGCAACACTACAGCTGCCTAAATTACTACACACAATGGGCGAAAGGCTTGACAGACAGGACCTTGCAGTTAGTTCAGTATCATCAACCTAACATTGCCATATTTATTTACTGCAACCTGTTGAGTGAGCAGCTGCCACTGAAAATATATACCTTTGTTCACAGAAGACATAGCCTTTGATGTCAGTGCATGTAACACCCTAAAGGAGCAGCACAAAAGAGCAAAACATTTCCAATAATGGTAGTATATTCAGACATCATAATTTTGCCATGCTGTTTCCTGGTGGATCATTCATAGCACATGCCACCTACTCTCTTCAACTAAGAGTGCAAGACAAGGATATCCAAGATCAGATGGCCCTTGATGACAGTGGGAGAGATGGACATACTGTAACAGGTACATTTTTGAAGCATTCAAGAAAAATCAGTTTAGGACAATGATACAACCACACCAAGGCAGGGTGGTCTGGTATGATCAGAACCAAAGGCCAGCACATGGTCAGTTGTATAACTATGAACTGGGTACCACTGTAACAGAAGGAGTGCTCCTGTCTGTGCCTCTGGCAACCTAGTTTGGACTTGGGAGTTCAGAACACAAAGGCTGGCTGGGGTGTGGGAAGACTGAGTGGCATTCAGCAGCTCTCCCCTCCCTGGAGGTGATTCAGGGAATAGGGTTGCATGCACACATACCGGAGTCTTGGGTGAAAGTCCCAAGGAGCTTGCCTTCAACTCTTTCAAGTTGGTTGTTGGTACCTGCAGGCTTCTGTCATGGAAGAATGGGAACAAGCAGGTGGCCAAAGACATCACTACACATTGGGCACTGGTGGAAGCCTGGAAGGGTGTGGGTGAGTCATTAAAATAGAGGCCCTATGTATATATATATATATATATATATATATATATATATATATATATATTCATATATATATATATATATATATATATGTGTGTGTGTGTGTGTGTACATATATATATATATATATATATATATATATATATGTGTGTGTGTGTGTATATATATATATATATATATATATATATATATATATATATATATATATATATATATATATATGATAGCTGTAATTACATGAAAAAGCAGATGGATGAATCAGAGGAAGGGCTCAAAAAATAGGCACTGAAGAGAAAAGGAATGAAAAAAAGCACTAAAATAAAGATTATTGTTCACAGATGACTGTGCTATCATCCTGACTAACATAGACACATCCATGTTACTTGGAAGGACAAAAGTAGTGAAATACAGACTTAACCAAATTAAATGTGCTTGATGCATGAACTTAGAAGTAATATTTGTTGCATGTCTATTATATTCAAATGAGACACTGAGGGACTGTGATGGGTTCAAGTTGTTTATTGTACATAAACGCATCAGGAGCTGTAACTGGAACATATACTCAAGCTAAATGACTGACTCATTACTTCAAACACACTCGCATGTGCACCTCCATTCTTGCCTGCATTCAGTCTGACTGACTATACAAAATGCAACACACACAAATGTCCAGGGATCATGACTATACAAAATGGCACTGATCTTGCATGTGCTCAGTAACTTATATACATGTGCTATCTAGCTACAGTGACTGACTAGATACAATACACACAATGATCTACATCCCCCTCTTTGATTTGTTCGACATGCAGTAGGAGACCAAAATATTTTTACAAGCTAGATAGCACATCAACATATAACAACAAATGAATTCAAGTCCAAGTCGCTGTATATCATGGACTGAGTCTGGAAATTCTACCCAATCTGATCACATAAAAACTTTGACTGGATTTAGCAACAGGGACAGTCTCTGGAGATTCGTTTACAATTGGAAGTTTGGGGATTATATCAGGATTACTTGAAGAAGATACATTGTCCTCTGGAATCTGAACAAGTGTAGAGTCACTCTGAGAAATAGTCTCTTTGGCACAGGCAATCTGTTGCATCACTGGTTTGGAGAATGGTACTATGTTTCTTCAATTCCTTCTGAAATCCATTCCATCAGATTGTACAATGTAAGATCTCGATTCTTTACAAATGTTCTCAACAATTCCCACTTGGCCATATCCTTTAGATGTTTGCATTCTCACAATCTCTCCTTGTCTCAGTGGTCTAAGAGGTTTGCTGAATTTATTGTAGTACAACTTTTTGACTGGCATTTTTTCAAAAGTTGAGTCTTGACCATTCTGTTGTTCTTTGCATTTGGAATCAATAATTGTTTACTGATCAGAAGAGTTGTTCTAGTCTGTCTGGGCATCAATCTCTGAGCAGGTGAACCAAGCAAATTATCTTGAGGAATGTTTCTGAGATTAAGTAGGTTAAGAAAAACATTGGTACCATCTCTCCTGGATTTCTCCAACAAGTACTTTGAACTGTATGCTCAACTAATCCATTGGACATTGGATACTCAGGACTAATAGTAACATAGACAAAGTCCCAAGACTCAGCAAAATTCTTGAACTGCTGGCTTGTAAACTGTGCACCATTGTCAGATACGACTTTGTGCAGACTATCATGAACAGAAAAATGTCTCTTCAATTTCGTAATGACAGTCATGGACATTGTTAGGAAGAAGGTAAGTTTCAAGCCAATATGAATAAGAGTCTACTAACACTATGTAATGTTGATCATTCCATTTGAAAATATCAGTAGCAACCATCGACCATGGTAGTTCAGGAATCTTGTTTAGCTGAAATGGTTCTTTTTGTTGGTGTGATTTAGTACTGCTACAATGGAACATGCTAAAGTTTCCTTCCCTATATCTTTTGACATACAAGGCCAAAATACAATGCTTCTTGCCCTTCTTTTGGTTGAATCAGTGTCTGGGTGACCATGATGTAACATTTTGATATATTCCTGTTGTAATGCTGTAGGAATTATCACTTTAGGGCCTTTCATGATGATTCCATCTTCCATCATGAGCTCTTCTCTGTAGGGAAACTACTTCTGTATGTCAAGTGGTAAACTAGTTTGTTGTGCTGTCTGTCCTTGACTGATAACATGTTTCAACTTCTGAAGAATTAGGTCTGAAGTTGTGTGATTTCTAAGTTCATCAAGATGTGATGAAGAAAAATTTCTGACTTCCATGACTTCAAAGCCTGTTTTCTCATTATCATGCCGTTCTGTTGTTTGTCTGGGTGCTCTTGACAAAGCATCAGCAAGGTATAGAAATTTGCCTTTTGTATACACAATATTGAAATTGTACTTCTGCAATTTTAACATTGTGTGTTGCAAGCATGCTGGGGCTGTGTGTATTGGCTTTTTCAGAATTGTCACTAGATGTTGGTGATCAGTCTCTATTTGAACAGGTCTGCCATAAATATAATCAGTGAACTTCGAATATGTGAACACTACTGTCAAAAACTCTTTTTCAATTTGTGCATACTGCATTTCAGTTTCGGTTAAAGTTCTGGATGCATAGGCTACTGGCAGGCCTACTTGAAGATATGCTGTACCAAGACCATACTTTGAAGCATCACATGAAAGAGTTACTGGTTTGTGAACATTATAATATCTCAATGTGGGTGGAATGGCAGTTTTCTGCTTCAGAACATCAAATGCTCTTTGGTGTTGTTCCAACCAGGACCAGTTTACATTTTTTGTGTGTCAGATCACGTAACGGTGCTGAAAGCTCTCTCAGGTCTGGGATGAACTTTCCTAAATAGTTGACCCCATACCAAGAAAACTTTGTAAAGATGTGATATTTTCTTGAACTGGCATCTCAAGAATTGCTATTTACTTAGAAGGATCTGGTTGTAAGCCAGACATGGTAAACAAATGACTTGCATAAGTAACTTATTTCAGTTTGAATTTGCATTTCTGAGTATTCAGTTTAAGATTTACTTCACGAGCATGGTGTAGAACTTTCTTAAGGTTTCTGTCATGTTCGACTTTACCATTGCCCCTTACAATAATGTCATCTACTATAACAGCACATGGATAACCAGAAAAAATTTGTCCCATCAAACATTGAAATATTTCACTGGCAGAATTTATCCCAAACAGCATTCTCAAGAATCTGTATCTACCAAATAGTGTACTGAAAGTGGTCAACAATGAAGATTTGTGATCCAGCAAAATTTGCCAAAATAAACTTTTTGCATCTAAGACAAAAAAACAGTGGTATTTGGCATGAGAGCAGTTACTTCTTCTACTGTGTGCTGAGGACATTTAAGCTCTTTGTTTAAATCTCAGATCAGTACATATTTGAATATCATCTGATCTTTTCTTATGAGCTACAACCATGGATTATACCCATTCAGTCAATTATTTTACTGGAGTAAGGACACCTAAATTCACCATTTTGTCAAGCTCTGCTTTTCCTTTGCTCTGCATTGCTACCAGAACCTTCCTTGCTGGTCTGACAATTGGGCTTATTTCATGGTTTAACTTCATGAAATATGTGACTGGAAGTTTGCCAAGCTCATCTGTGATAAGCCTCACAGTTAGACGTTGCCCATTCGATTCTCAGTTAGAGCGTCTTCTGTGTGTCAACATGCGTAAATGGGCGTTCCTTCGTTGAAGGTTGTGCGTTAGGCCCGGCAAGCCAGCACGTAAAAATCTACTGCCAATCATTAGCGGACCGGGGTTCCTCTGTGGCGACCCCTAACCGGGAAAAGCCAAAAGACACAATCAATTCACTAAAAATACTCTGTGTAAAACTATTGTGGTAGTTCAGACTTATATGGTGGACCTCTTTATTAAATGACATCAGTACCATTCTCAGACTGTCTTTGAGGCCTAACAATGACTGCACATGTATTTTGACTACGTAAAAATGCAAGTCATTGCTGTTCCCAGCAGAATGGTATGTGAGAACTACTGCGCCATCAGTTTGAATCTCTTCACCACCATAAGTGGTAGTTTTGCACACTTTGCTGAATCAAGTTTCTTATCTGCTTTTACTTTGGCAAACATTTGTGCTGATATAACATTGCACTTGGATGAGGTGTCTACTTTAAGCTGTACAGGTTTCCCATTAATATGAAAAGTACAACATTTTTCACTCTTTGCTGCCAACTGCTAATCTACAATCTTAACTGTTTCATCAATCACAGAGACACCATCAACATAAAAAGTTTGCTCACAGCTCTCTGTCTGACCTACTTGTTTCTTCGGATGCTCTCTTTTAATAAAAGTATGTGCCACTTTAGACTTGCAAAGCCTTTTGAAATTATTACACTTTTTACATTTATGACACTGCTGACCAAAAGTAGCACTTTTCTTGTTTAGGTCTATGACTGCCTCCACAATTATGACAATTAACAATGAGGTTGGGTGTTGTGGCCCCATTTGGTTTATATTTCTTTTTCATCTTAGCTTTGTGTAGTACAGTATCAACATTCACACTGGTAGGCACTGCATGCATGTTTTTCTCATTCATAAGCATATTTGTATGTTTTTCTGTAAGCTCGTATATTTGACAAATCTCAATGGCTTTGCACAATGTTAAATCACTGTCTCAGAGCAAAATCTTTCTCACTGCATAGTTAACACCACACATAAGCCTTTATTTTATCAACTCTTCTCTCCAATCACCTAATCTGCATGTTTTTGCTTTATTTCTTAAGTTGGTAATATGTGCTGCTATAGTTTCACCAGGCTTTTTGGTTTCCTGTGTAAAACATGTGCCTTTCTATTATAATATTCTCTTAATTTGCTTTTTAATCACTCAGGGTCTTCCCACGTTTCAGCCTGTAGCACAATATGGCTGTTCTTCCCCTCCCCTGCATACACGGCAGGTGCATATACAAATGAACATTCCCTCTCAATGGCTTCCAAGCCAGCTAAATTAAGAAGTATGAATGCCTTTGTATGTGTGTTTGTATCAGGAAATGCAGCCTGTATGAAAATATCATATTCTTGTTCAAACACTCACCAATTCTCAGCAATATTATTATCAAACTCCAGCTGTCCTGGTCTACAAAATCCCACTGCCATAACAAAATTCATTTAAATATAGGCATAGACCAGATACTTGTAATTATGCCCAACTGCACAACAATCTCTCTGAAAAGGCTTCACTTTAACACTGCAAATGCTCCAGACACTTTGGATACTTCAAAAAGTTTTAGTTAATGTGAAAAAGTAGTACATTGTGAAAAAAATGTAGTTGTTTTAGCCTTTTTGTACATCTTAACACTTCGGAAATTATTTTGAACACTTTTGTATTTATTTTGAATACTTTTACCAGTATGTCACAATTCTGTACATTTCATTTACCTTGGTAATCATCTCAAAAGTTTTTAATACTTTGCCACTTATTCGGTGACTGAAAAATTATTTAAACGAGTTTAAGTAGTTTTGAATAACCACTGGCCTGTTTGCAAGTTGGCTCCTGAACTTCTAACTGCGTGCCTCATTGTTTGCGAGTTGCTTCAGCTTTGGATCCCTTTCTGACACCATGTTGCACGTCTCTTGTATTCAAGTGAGACTCTGAGACACTGTGATGGTTTCAAGTTGTTTATTGTACATTGACACATCAAGAACTATAACTGGAACATATACTCAAGCTAATTGACTGACTTATTACTTCAACACATTCATATGTGCATCTCTATTCATGCCTGCATTCACTCTGACTGACTATACAAAATGGCACTGATCTTGCACGTGCTCAGCAACTTACATGCATGTGCTATCTAACTACAGTGGCTGACTAGGTACAATACACACAATGATCTACAATATTGGCTATCTGTCTCTCAGCTAGAATTAAAAGGAAGAAAATGTCAGAAAAGAGTGTTGCTGTATTTGTTTACATGACAGCTAATAGCTGCATACCTTCTGACCCCCACCCCCCACCCCCCCATTACAATATTCAGGGATTTTGGTTTGAACTGCATTCTGTTGCATAAAGGAATCCCTAAAGATTGAATACCATGAGAAACCATAAAAAAGGTAAAGGCTTCCTAAGTAAGAATAGGATAAAAGATGGAAATGAGAAATTACTAAACTAAAGAAAGAGGAAATAAGTGTATTATGAGGAGCAGGAGGGGAAAAACTTAAATCAGTAAAGTTTTGACTGTGCTATCCATCTGATGTGGACACAGAGCAATTACTTATTGTACCGCCACCCCCATAATGCAAATGAAACCCAAAAGTCAACACCAAAACTGGGAACAAACACAAGGGTCAGATGGAACATTCCAAGAGGTGATTTAGATTGGCTGAGGAGGGAAGTTCTGTATCACTGCTGGCACCTGCTGTATTTGGGTGGTAAAGCAGTATGGGGGGGGTCTATGGCCGGGCACAGGGTTTGTCTGTAAATGTCAGTAGTATGACTGACAGCAGTTTTCCAAGTACATGTAGGCAATAGAGACCAGGAATTGGTGTAATAAAATAAGGATTAGAACTTGTCAGGCCCTGTGCCACAAATCATGGTAACTAAACTGGGGTATTCTACACATACCTCTTGAAGCAAATTTACACACACTGTTCTTACAGACAGGAATAAAGAAGAAATGTAAAAAAATGCAGTACTCTAAAGCCAGACTATTATCCGTTATGGTGCTGAGCAATTGCCCTTGCTCAGGCACAAAGAGGTATAAAAAGAAGAGAGGAACTCACATGACCTTCTCAAGCATTGGTGTCAAAATGGAGTTATGAACCCTATGAACAAAACAAAATAATGAGGAAACCAGAAGCAGACTTGGGGAAGCAGGAAGTAATGTCTAGTAATATTATAACAAAAATAATGAAAGTTTTATGTTAGTCAGAATATAAAGATTTACCATCCAGGTATTTTGCAATAAGCAGACAACTAAATGAATAGTCATTGAATTTTAAATCTGACTGACTGCTGAATGTGTAGTTCACCAAAATGACAGAAACACTATCAGCCTCTATCCTCCCCACCCTCTCACTAGCAAACTGAACAAGTATAGCTCACCAAAGACTTCTAATATCAAAGCAGTTCTGTGATAAATAGAGCCTGGCATACAATAGACAGGTTGTATTACTGTATTTAAAATACATTTTTAATTTAATGTTCCAGTATAATGACAATCATATAAATTGTGACTGACTTACTCTGTAATAACCACACCAGGGAGGTTAATGTAAAAACCCTAGCTTTTGGCCCCACACAATATTATTTCTGCTTCGGTTACTACCTCATAAAATAAGGTCACTTTTGTGTTGTTGTTATAATAAGGATAAATACCTGTTGTCACTGCTTCATCTGGGTTGCCTTAGAGTATTTTTATTGTAGAAGAGAGTGCAAGGAAGTGAAATAATTGAAACGCTGATCAGATCGAGAGAGCAGTATCTACGGTATATAAATTATGTAAGCCACATATTGGCAATATGCGGGTTAGAATAATGAGCTGTATCTAAGGTTATTACATTCAGGAGACCTGGGTTCAATATGTGCATCATCCACTTTCTTAAGGTATGATTGCCAATTTTACGCCATTGTGTTCCTGCATTACATGAAACACTCTTCCCTATTTTTGGCCTGCTCAGTGTTATGTATTATGCAAATAAAAAGTGAAGAAACCAAACTTGCAGCTAGATGATGAGGAGTGTTAGGAATTCATAGCCTTCATTCTATCTACTAGCTAAACAGCATGGATCTTAACTTTGGTAATGGAAAAAAAAAAAAAAGATACATTCTAGTTTGCATATTTTCTGGATACTTTCGCAAGAAACATCTTAGCACTGTTTGCCGTATCATTAATATAACTGTGTATGTCTGTTGAGGGATATGAGAAAACATAAGTAAAACATTTCATCTGGTACTACAGTCATCACACTTTTTCACTTGTCTGACATAAAAATAGCAATATTAGACACAGGCTGTTCTAAGCTGCACAATCTGCACAGAAGAGCATTGTGGGACAACTGGTGACTGCTGTTCTATTTCAGGCTGTGCCCTGTTACTACATTTGCATTTCCCAGTATGCAAAAGGGATGCATCTGTTCCAGCCTGCCATGACCATAACTGGTGGTTTTGTTACCACGGGTACATTTGCCTTTGGATTTGGACTTGGACTCAGGAGAAGTAAAATGAAAATACTCTGTGTTACTTCTACCATAAAATACTTTAATATCAAAGACCTTGAGAGCAAAACACTGTAAGGCAAACTGCTTTAGAAAGCTCACATTAGTCAGGTATCCCACTTGTGACCCAGAGGGTGACAAGACTAGAAAGAAACAGAATACAAAGGATTAATCCAGATAAAATCCCATTAGCTAGTAGTGCAGTATCATACACAAGGAAATGGGTATTTTTATTTTATACACTACCCATTTCCTCTCTATAATGCCCAATGTGCAGTGACTAAGGCATTTATGGCTAAGGACATCTGTCAGTGCAAGTTGCCAGTATTTTGTAAGCATGGGATGCATACCCCAGTATCACCACTAAGGCTGTCATCCCTTCCCTCCTTCTCCCAGTTCAATTGGCCAGTAAAATACCATTGCCTTTCCCATACCCCCAAAAATGGCTCCTCAAATGCCAGGCTCACTACCTGAACCCAAATTACATGAGTTTCAGTCAGAGCTCTCTCCCGCTGTACCACAGATGCATCAAGAATAAACACTTCAATTTGCAATTACATTGAAGTACTTTGGTTGACTAAATCTTTTATAAGAGAATGTGATTGTTATGTAAGTATCCTGTACACACTAAATTAGGAGAGCCATACTTTTATGAGATGCAAAGATTTAAGCGGTGTTGAGATTTGTGGCTTCAGGACTCTGCATCATTATAGTACTACATCAGCAGTGTGTAGGTTTTTTTCCCCACTCCTGCACCGAAGGGTTGTTTCCTCTTTCCTGCATGGTGGTGGTCTTGGAATAAATATATATATATATATATATATATATATATATATATATATATATATATATATATATATATATAAAATGTTGTGTAGTTTTTGAGGCTTTGATGAATTAGAAGTTGATGTATTTTTGTCAATCTATCTGCATTTGAAGTGTCATTTCAACAAACTGACAAACTCATGTTTCTGTGGAGGGTATACACATATATAACTATCTGTCTATACATATATATATATATATACACACACACACACACACAAAACAAATAGTTTTTTACTTTGTTACACTGTTTTGTACAGTAATTTGCTAGGGCTTTATGACTGTATATCATTTAGGCATTTCAGCAGCAGTGTTTGATGATAAGTTTTGTAGTAGATTCTTCAAGGATTCTCCAAGAACCAGGTCATATATGATTCAAAAAATAAATTAAAGTATTACCTTGGTGGCATTGCACTGACTAGGGCATGGTGTGAGTCCATTAGCTGCACTGTTGCTAATATACTCCTACCTTACCCACACCAATCATGATAGACAGACACTGCTCTATTTAATACAAAACTTTGACCTCTCCCCATGTTGCAATGTTCTTGCCATTTGTAACTGAACATCACTTTCACATTCCATGATCCCATGTTGAAATGCCCTTAGCAGCTGTATTGAATGCACCTAACAGTACCATCTCCACAGTGTCATGAGCACAGTATCTGTAGCTGAATGCAAACCCTCATCTCCCCCGATGTTGTCAGGACCCCATCAGATGCATGTAAGTACAGACACCCCTTTCATAAGTACTCTTGTATCCCTGGAAGTTAGAGATGAGCATGATCTCCATCTCCTGTCCCACATTGTCACATCCTTCATGGCTGTAGTTAAAAACGTAGTCCCGTCTCATATCTACCCCATACTGTTATGTCTCTGATAACTGTAGTTCAGAATAAAACATCCCATCCACCTCACTCTGTGCAAGACACATCCTGACCACTAAGGTGACTTAAAGCAGCAGTTCAGTAAGAGAGAATACTGAGTATCC
Organism: Protopterus annectens; assembly: GCF_019279795.1. Taxonomy (NCBI): domain Eukaryota; kingdom Metazoa; phylum Chordata; order Ceratodontiformes; family Protopteridae; genus Protopterus; species Protopterus annectens. Next base: position 1,089,183,559 of record NC_056743.1, on the reverse strand, counting down.
ATTTCAATATTTCTGAGTATAAGCCCTTATTACTTCAGAAATGTTGTTTTTCTTGGACACTGTGTTGCTCATGACAGCTGTCATGCCTTACTTTCTATAACATGACTGTCTCTGCCACCTTATCTTACCATCATGCCCTATCTGCATCCCCATCCCACTAGTGACTATGCAGGTTGCAGGGGCCATTTGTGCACAGTACTTGCAAAGTGTTTTTTTGTGTGTGAGTTTGTGTGGTTGTGTTCTGTGTGTATGTGTGTGTTTCTTCTGCTCTACACAAATCCTGCATTTCAGCATGCACATCCAGGATTAGTAGAGAAGTAATTTGTATACTTTAGTGTTAACACACACTATGGAGTGGTATGTTATTGTGATTCATGCTATATCATCTTCATACATGATATATATGCCTCTGACTGATGAATCACATGCTACCAAGTACTAGTTTAGGGTTAAACATAGTACACGCTCCCTTGAGGAGTGTAGAAACCATTTCTGAATATCTGCACTTTCCCACAAGGAGAGAGAGATAAAGAAAATTAGCTCTGTTTTTAACCCATTGCGAGGTATTCCAGCTACAAATTTTCCCTTAGTAGGTCTTATGTGATCACCTAGTAGTACTCATCTTAGACCTTCCACACTTTACCCCCTTAACTCTCTCTGGCCTCTCTCCCTCAGATTCTGACAAATATGGATGGGCAATTTCCTATGGTTTCTCCTGCCAGTTCTGATTGATATGGGCATCCTGAGATAGTGTAGCAACTGCCTCATGTACACGGACAACCTTTTACTATTACCACCTAGGAGCATAATTTGTGAGAGATGCAATTACATTAAGAACCTAGAATCCTTGCTGTCTCTATCACAAACCAGAACATCTGGCACTGAGAAGGTTGTCTACTGAAACACCACACCTCTAACACCACCCACACCTGTACAACACACACCCACATATGTGGAGGTCCTCAACAAAAACATACCCAAACAAGAGAGACCGCCGAAGCAAAAACATGCACAAACTCCACTGCCCACCACACCACACACCACATATGGTCCACACACCTGTGTCTCACAACCACTAAGGCCTAACAATAAACCCAACATATTAGTCACAAGAGACTCTGTTTTGAGACACACAGATGTGCCCCTTGTAGCTCAGATTGTGTATGTTCCTTTAAGAGCTATTCCAGTCTATGGGCATCTGCATATAAGTACTGAGCATGTGCAAGCAAGAGTGCCATTTTGTAGTGAGCAGCAGAAGTGTAAGCATGCATATGTACAGTAGTCAATCAGTTAGTTAAGTTTAAGTTTAATGTTACTGTTCTCCATCCTGATGTGTTTGTGTGTAATAAACTACTTAATGAACACCCAGCCTCATCGTCTTATTGAATAAACACGAGACGAGCAACATGCTGTTAGAATGGGATCCAGTGTAAAAGTTCTTCTTCAAGACCATGAGACAGGCAGTTACAGTTGGAGGAATATACAGGAGTGACTCACCCCTGCTCAAACGACTCACAAACAGGTCAGAAAGACAAATCCAGGTACTAAAACTTGCTTAAATAATTTTTTACACAGCAAATATAAAATGGAGCTTTATAGCCATTAGAAATTACTTTCTAATTAAATAAAATATTTGAAATTATGATATATTGATAAAAACACTCTAAATGCTTACAAAAGTGCTTGAAATAACTTCCAAATCACATAAAATATATAAAAAAGGGAAAACAACCATATTTTTTTGCTATATGCTTCTTTTTCATATTAACTAAAGCTATCCGAGATATATGAAGTGTGCAAGTGTTCGCAACTGTGTGCAGTATTACAATACAGTACAGTTATTTCGCAGAAAACAGTCATTTCAAAGAGTTTATGGTGCAGTTTAATATTTTTTTGAGTACCCTGTGTGTGTTTGAACATAATTACAAGGGCCAGGTCTGTACTATATCTAAAGCATTTGTTGGCATGGCAGAAGGATTTCGCAGACCTGCTCTACTTGTATTTGATAATAATGTGGCTGAAAACTTGAGAGTGTTTGAGCAAGAGTACATTTCCATATAAGCTGCTTTTTCTGACAAAGACGCATGTACAAAGCCATTTATTCTTCTTAATTTAGCTGGTTCAGAAGCCATTGAAAGGGAGTGTTCATTTGTGTATGCCCTAGCTGTGTATGCAAGGAAGGGGGAACTGCCATATAGTGGTACTGGCTGAAACCCAGGAAAACCCTTAGTGCTTAGAATGTAAATTTAGAGAAATGTGTAGCCCCCAAACGAATTTAACAATGCAAAGGCACATATTTTACACAAGGGATCAAAAGCCTGGTGAAATTTTTGCAGCATATATACCTTACTTGAGAAACAAGGCAAAAACCTGCAGATATGGTGATCTAAGAGATGAGTTGATAAAAGGCTTATGTGTGATATTAAAGATGATACAGTGAGAAAGATTTTGCTTTGAGACAGTGATTTAACTTTGAATAAGGCCATAGAGATTTGTCAGATTATATATATATACTCACAGAAAAGTGCACGAATATGCTTACAAATGAGAAATGCATGCTTCCAGTGCCTTCCAGTGCTAATGTTGATAGTATACAGCACGTGGTTAAAAGATTCAATGCCTAATGCCCAGAGACTTTCTAGCAAATTCCAGGGTGGCTCCAGTAAAATCCAGAGCATGCTCAGTGAAGCAGATGTTAGTCAGTACAATCTGGGGCAAGCCTCATAGTCAGCTGTCGTAATTGTGGAGGTAGACATGACCCCAAAAGAGAAAAGTGCTTAGCTTTTGGTCAGCAGTACCACATATGTAAAAAGTGGAATAATTTCAAAAGGTTCTGTAAATCAAAAGGGGCACATTATTTTATTAAAAGTGAACATTCAAAGAGGCAAGCTGATCAATTAGAAAGCTGCGACCCTACTTTTTATGTTGATGGTGTGTCAGTACTTGGTGAAACAGTCAATGCAGTAGATTTATGGGCAAATAATGAAGTATTTTGTACTGTTCTGATTAACAGGAGACCTGTATAGCTCAAAGCTGATACTGCTTCAAAGTGTAATGTTATGTCAGCAGAAATGTTTGCAACAGTAAGAGCTAGTGAGAAGCTTGATCTGGCAAAGTGTGCAAAGCTTGTTGCTTATGGTGGTGAAGAAATTCAAACCGAAGGCTTAGCAGTGCTTTCATGTTACTTGGCTGGGAACAGCTATAACTTTCAATTTTAAATAGTCAAGAGGCACGTGCAGTCATTGTTAGGCCTCAAACACAGTTTGAAAATGGGACTGCTTTCATTTAATGCAGCAATCTACCATGTAAGCATGTGTAACAACGAAAAGTTTGCAGAAACTATTTTTTCTGACTACGCTGATCTTTTTGAAGACAAGTTAGGCAAACTCCCTGTTGTGTATTCCATGAAGTTAAACCCTGAAATAAGCCCAGTTATCAGACCAGCAAGGAAAGTTCTGGTAGCCCTGCAAGGAGGCAGAGTCAAAGCTGAGCTAGACAGAATGGTACATTTAGGTGTAATTTGTCAGAAGAAGAACCAACTGAATGTGTATCCTCCATGGTGGTAGCTCATAAGAAAAGCTCAGATGATATTAGAATATGTATTGATCCAAGAGACTTGAACAAAGCACTAAAACAACCTCATCATCCAATGCATACAGTCAAAGAAGTTGCTGGTATTATCATAGGATAAGTGCATAACGCCATTGTTTTTTTCTGTCTTAGATGCAAAAAGTTCATTTTGGCAAATTTTGCTTGACGGAAATTCTTCATTACTTACCATTTTCAGAACACCATTTGGAAGGTACAGATTTTTGAGAATGTCATTTGGGATAAATTCTGCCAGTGAAGCCTTTTAGCGTACGATGGAGCAAATTTTTTCTGGCTATCCATGTGCTATTAGAGCAGATGATATTCTTTTAGGAGGCAACGGAGAAGTCAAAAATGATAGAAACCTCAGGAAAGTTCTTTAACATGCTTGTGAAGTGACTGTTAAGCTGAATTCTCAGAAATGCAAATTCAGGGTACAAGAAGTTTCATATGCAGGTCATTGGTTTACCAGCAAGGGCGCCTGCAGGCAGGTGCAAGGGGGTGCACTTGCACCCCCCTGGAATCGGCTGGCCAAGAAATTCATTTTATTTTAATTTTTAAAAAAAAAAGTTTTTTTTTTTTTTTTTTTAAAGAAAGGGCATTCCTCTTTAAGAACGCCCATTGCATACCGTTTTAGGCGCCAGAATCATAGGGCGAGGAGGAGAGAAGCACCCTCCCACTTTTACAGCTGCAAGACCTGACTCATGCGTGTGCCGCATGCTACTTAATTTAAAAACACAAAAGTGCGCATGAAAAAAAATGATCACATCAGTTCACACTAAGTCAACTTCCACGGGTCGGTAAGCTCCATTTCATTTAATTTCTATGTGGAGACTGAGCTGTGCTCGGTTTCATTTAAGCAGGCTGTTTAGGAGACATATTAGTGAGCCAAAGCTGAGCTGTTTCTGGAAGTGGAAAATAGTTATTACATGGAAGACTAAGCTTGGACAAATAAATAATGAATGGTCTCTACGGGCCTGATAATGGGAACCAGCTGAGTATGTGTGCCTTTTTAAGGCCAGGGAAAATTTAGCATGGAGAAGTCATTTAGAGTTAGAATCCAGAGGAATCTGAAGATGTTTTGTGAAAGGAAAGACAGACCAAGGGCTCTGAGATGACAGTCCAATGTGAAGTCTATGCTTACTAGTGAAAGTCCTAGTAATGAAGTGCTAGAGTTTACTAAAACAGAGAATTACTGGTAATAAATGTTTGTGTATTTCACATGTGAAACCTCTTTGGAGGGAAACAGTTATTCAAAGTCAAAGTTCTCTCAAAACAAAAAGTCTTCCTCTGGAACCACACAAAAAAGTAACACAAATGTCTGTGTTTCATTTCATCATCAAGAGCTGTGTCCCGTTTTATTTAAGCAAGCTGTTTCATTATGCAGAGCTGTGCTCTGTTTCATTATAGCAATAACCCACGCCTGGGTGTGGGTAATGCTAAATTTACCCATGGTTGGCGTGGTTTGGTCCGGTGAAGCCCGGACCAAACAGCCAACCGTGGTAATTAGCATTACCCACCAGAAGTGGTTATTGCAATACTCATGACATTATTTAAGAAAGAAACTATTACTTTTCTTAAATAATGGCATAGTATAATGCCTGTTTACTGCCCTTCCGCAGATGTCTGGCATCCGGCAGTTCTGATGTACTGCGCGCCTGCGCGGTACATCAGAGTTGAGCAAAAGCAGCGGAGAAAGCAAGATCTCCGTTGCTTTTTCAGTCTCGCTATGTTAAATGAGTTTAACATGGCGAGACAGTTTAAAATAAGCAGCGGACATCTCCGTTGCTTATTTTAAAACTGTCTCGCTATGTTAAGCTCATTTAACATAGCGACTAAAAAGCAACGGAGATCTTGCTTTCTCCGTTGTTTTAAACACTGTCGCTATGTTAAATGGGTTTAACATGGCGAGACAGCTTTAAAATAAGCAACGGAGATCTCCGTTGCTTATTTTAAAGCTGTCTCGCTATGTTAAACCCATTTAACATAGCGACAATGTTTAAAAGCGAGTTATACTAATGGAAAAAAGTCCGGGCGACCGGACCTTTTTCCATTAGTATAACTCGATTTACAACGGGCACGCTGGCCAATCAGCGTGCACGTTTTGGGGGGATCATGGTATAATTAAGAATAAAGAACTCCTCAAAGGGGGGAAATAAAAGAATAGATATAAGCTCTGAGCACCTCTGAGCTTTATGCACTTTCATTTTAGTTGTCATTGTCAACTATATGATGCTCTTCTTATCAAGTTAATCCAAAGTTAAAAAATATGAGAAACATATCAAAACAAATAAAAGCATAACTATAAAACTGTTAAAAGAATGTTAATACATTTCTGCATTTCCTTCTGGAAGTTGGAAAAATGTGATGCATTTATCATGCTCATTTGCTTGTTAAAATTGTCTAATTTGATAATTCTCTGCTGTGGAAAATTAAAAATGCTGGAGACTGAATACAGAGAACTTTTCAGGAAAGTAACTTTCACTGTACATATTCAGACCACAGCACACTGTCATTTAAGTTAGAGTGTTAACTTAAGAGGCTTATTTTTTTCATTGGTGGTTAACTGCTACTTCTGGGTAGATAGAACATAATTCCAATATGATTAGCATTTTATAGTATAACATTTTAGCTACTCAACCCGCAATTGCTATTTTATATAACACCAGCATTTTATCACAAAAATAGCTTTAGTATTTGAGAATAGATTGCATTGCTTGTGGACCACAGTTGTAGCAACAATTCCCCTGTGCCATTTTATTTGGACATAAAAACAATTAGGCAATGTATTTCTGGGTCCAAACCTGAATTAATTTTTTAACTGTGCTTCAGTAAGTAATTTTATTTAAGGGGTGTGTAAGCTCTGTTTCATTTCTATATACAGGCGTTTCAATTTAAGTAGGCTGTTTCATTTCATTATGCAGAACTGTGCTCCATTTCACTTAATGTGTGTGTGTGTGTTGCCCCAGTTACTTATACATGGGGGTTAGAATTATCCAGGTTTAAAGCCTGAACCTTAGGCACAACAGCTTTCATTCTCTACCCACGCCGTCGCCACCAATCCAGTTGTGATAGGTCCTCTTAAAATTTCTGGTTTTGTGTTAAATCAGTGAGAATGGAATTCACTAAATAATCTTTTTTTGGAAACACACTGCAACACAAAACACTATTTCAGAACACACTGCAACACAAAACACTATTTCAGCAACATTCTAAGATAATACAAGCAATATTTACAATGTGTCCTTGGTTTTGGGCATTTGCCTCTTCCCCAAATAAATTCTGTCTTTTTCCAGTTTTCTTCTGCTATGAAATTGAGAGATTTAGCTGTGGCAAGTTGATGGTGCAGTGGTAGTGTTGCCTCAGAGCAAGAGGTTCTGTGGTTTGATTCTTGGCTGGGGTGCCTCCTGCGTGGAGTCTGTATGTCCTCCCTGTGTTTGTGTGGGTTCCCTCTGGGTGGTCTGTTCTCTCCTATATTACAAAGACCTTGGTCTGGTGCATTTCTACCTGCACCTCCGCTGAAAATTGGCTTTGTTCAAGTTGTACTTTCCTGTTAAATAAATGAAAAATGTTGTTGAGGGCTTCAGGAGAAGAGAAGTTTAGTGCTGCTTATTCCATGTCTGTTTGCATTGTTAGTAGCAAAACAGATAGTTGCCTTACTTTTGATGCAGAAGGCTAGGGGTTCTACTTCCACAGTATGCAGGTGGATCGTTGATACTGTACTGTTGTACTTTAAAAGGGAGTGGATGCTGCAGTCCTGTGAATGTCCTCCTTTGGACAAATTACCTAGTAACTATGAACCTGTTATCAGTTTGCCATCCATTCCCTATTGCAATATTACTAGCTTATCATTGTGTAATGTAACATAGGCAATTTATTCTTCAAAGGCAACAGCCACTTTATTTGTAGGTGAAACAATGAAATATAAAGTTTTCTTAGCAGCAACCTCTTCATTAGAGATCCCTTTAATGTAGAATTATTTAGATGACTGACTTCTGCAGACATTTTGCATATTTACTGATATTGGTGGATTGTAATGACAGAAGTTTAAGTAGCCTTTTATGGTTGAAATTTTCTGAAATGGGTAGGTCTGTCATTGGTTCATACATTTTGTTTCATTGCTTACTAGAAGACTGTTCAAAACTACAAATTTAAAACCGTCTAAGAGCTGGTGCTGTATGATACAAGAAATATAATTTAATATAATCAGGAAGGTGAATCAAAGAATGCATACATGTATACACTTGCACGACCCTAAACATGTGTTTGAAAACAGCCCAGAGGAAAGTGTGAAAGGCTCAAAATCATGGGCAAAGTTTAGGCTTTACTTTTGTTACCAAAGCAATGGATGAAGCTAAAACAGTTCACACCACATTACCTTGACCTGGCCAAGCCTTTTGACACAATCCCCTACTCAGGTGTAGTACAAAAGATGAATAATGTAGGAGCAAACACTTGCATCACTAGCTGGATTGCCAACTTACTCACAGGATGCAGGAGATCAAAATAGGGGAAGAGACTAGTTACCAATGGAGTCCCCCAGGGTTTGGTGCTGAGACATTTTCTATTTTGATCTCCTGCATCCTGTGAGGAAGTTGGCAATCCAGCTAGTGATGCAAGTGTTCATTGAAATAAAATATTAACTTTGTTTTATGAACTGGACTAAATGTTAAATATTTACTAATTGAATTTAGCATGATACTAGTAGGAATAAGGAACTTGATTTCATATGGTTTCACTACTCATCCTGAACACACACACACACACACACACACACACACACACACACACCAATAAATTCATATGGTTGCTCTTAGTTAAAGTTCATAGACATATAACTTAACAAATTTTTTTTTTATTCCCTATATGAAAAAAATGCATTCGATGTATACTAGGCCACCTAGTATACATCATCGTACAGTAGGTATCTAAACGTTTATGTTATGAAATTGCAGGCAAAGTACTTATTTCATTACATAAAGCACCCATAGGGCTATAAATGAAATGTTTGACTAATGTTACTTTGCATTTCAATTTCTTCCCAAGAAATTCTGTAACTCATGCTGTTTTCATAATATTTTAGCAAAGTAATGTTCTAAACTATTTTCAATTATCTCCAGTGATTCCATTATTCTGTTTTGCTCTCAGCACTTCAGGTTTGGCACAAACTGTGGTAGTTAAGAAACTGAGTCGCACTGTGAAGAAAGTACATAGGTAATATTATTCAGCTCTTTAATTAGACCTATTTGTAGTTATTGATCTACTACTTATTTTTCTTTGGTAGCATAATTTGTCCATTGGTAGTAAGTGACTTTTTTATTTTAAAAACAGTCTGGGTTTGAATAACTGCACAAATATATATTTGTCCTGTGTGTCATCAAGAAGGTACTTTGTCAGAAGCAGGTGCAGTGATCCTAGCAATGTTCTAAGTTCATGACAGCAATATTTATAATCTGTTCCTATTTATTTTAGGCTTTGTCCTGACTTCTTGCACTAAGAGGTTGAGGTGTGTGTGTGTGTGTGAGAGAGAGAGAGAGAGAGAGAGTGAAATGCCCTAGTTAGAGTTAGCAGGTGGATTTTATTTTCAAGTGCATTTTCAAGGAATTGTGAGCTTCAAGGGAAGAGAAATTTACTGCTGCTCATGCTAAGCCTACTTAAAATGTACAACTGTTTTGTTTAGCAAATGGTACCACTATTGTGGTATAGAATTTTTAAAGCAGCACAGCAGGTAGCATACTTGCATCTTGATACAGAGGGCTGTAGGTTCTACTCCCACAACATGTAGATTTGTATTTTAAGGGGGTGTATGTCCTCCTTTGGATGAGATGCCTAATAACTATGAACTTGTTTTTCAGCTTGCCACCCATTCCTCATTGCAATATACCAGCATACCATTTTTTTTAATATAACGTAGGCAATTTATTCTTCAAGGGCAGCAGGCATTGAATTTGTAGATTAAACGCTGAAATATAAAGCTGTTTTCTAGCAACAACCTCTTCACTGGTTTCAGATCTCTTTAATGTGGAATTATTCAGATGACTTTTACTTCTGCAAAGATTCTGCATTTTGATTGATATTGGTGGATTGTATGACAGAAGTTTGAGTAGAGTGGCCCTTTATGGTTGAAATGTTCTGAATTGGGCAGGTTGTCATTATTGGTATATATGATTTGTTTCATTGTTTAAAGGAAAAATATTCAGAACTATAAATTTAAAACACGCTCTAACAAGTGGTGCTGTATTATACAAGGGATATAATTCAATTATTATATAGTATAATTAATCCAGTCAGGAAGGTGAATCAAATAACTTTTCCATGGTTCTAAAAATGTGTGCAAGGAGCCTATGATTTGAAACGAGCCCAAAGGTAAACATACCCTGCCACTGGCCAGATGCACTTTCTTTGAATGCGGGTTTCAATGCTGTTTCAGCGAATGTGGGTTTCAAAGGTAGAGAAGTTTTAATGCTAAGTCTCTTTTCATTGTAAGACTATTGCTTTGTTTAGGTTTAGTAAATGTCTATCAGTGTTTGTGCTATAAAATTTTAAACAAACGTTGTAAATGAAATCCAAATATCTGTAATCATTGTAGAACTAAAGCATAAAACAGTATGCACACTGAGAGATTTTAATAGTGTCTATGACAAATGGGGAGAAATAGCCAAGTAATGGGACAGTGGAATGGCTGCATGGGCGGGGGTGGGACTGAGTGGGCGGGGGCAGCAGAGGGGGTGGAGCTGCATGGGCGGGGCTTGGGTTTGCACCCCCCTGCAAAAAATCCTGTGGGCTCCCTTGTTTACCAGCACAGGCTTACGATCAGATCCTTCCAAGCAAATTGCAATTCTTGATATGCCAGCTCCAGAAGAGGTGACCTCCTTATAACGGTTTCTTGGCATGGTCAACTTTTTAAGAAAGCTCACTCCAGATCTGGTAGAACTTTCAGCACTGCTAAGAGAACTGACACACAAAGATGTAACTTGGTCCTGGTCAGAACAACACCAAAGAGCATTTGATGTCCTGAAACAGAGAATTGCCAGTCCACCCAGTTTAAGATATTATGATGTTCAAACAAAAGTGTAAGTCTTTTTTGTGATGCTTCGAAGTTTGGTCTTGGTGCAGTCATTCTTCAAGAGGGCAGACCAGTAGCCTATGCATCCAAAACCCTAACCCAAACTGAAATGAAGTATGCTTAAATAGAAAAAGAACTCTTGGCAATTGTGTTTGCATGTTGGAAGTTCCATGATTATATTTATGGCCGACCTTTTTAAATTGAGACTGACCACCAACCTTTGGTCACTATTTTGAAAAAGTCAATGCACACAGCTCCTACAAGATTGGAAAGCATGATGGTGAAATTGCAAAAGTACAAGATAGCCCAGAGAAAACACTGAACAGCATGGAAATGAGAAACCTAATTTTAAAGTCATGGAAATGAGAAATTTTTCTTCCACACATCTTGATGAGCTTAGAACTCACACAGCTTCACATCCAATTCTCCAGAGGCTCAACCACTTTATCAGTCGAGGATAGCAGTCAAAGAAATCTTGTTTACCATTAGATGTGCAGCTTTTCTTCTTTACAGAGATGAGATTTTGGTGGATGATGGTATCATCAAGAAAGGTCCAAAGGTCCAAAAGTGATTGTTCCAAAATCCTTGCAACAAGAATATATTAAAATTTTGCATCATGGCCACCCAGGAATTGATTCTACCAAAAGAAGGGTGAGAGGACTAGTATTTTACCCTTCTATGTCAAGAGACATTGAGAAAGAACTTTCAGCCTGTTCTGTTTGTAATAGTACTAAACCGTATCAACAAAAAGAACCACTTCAGCTAAGCCAGATTCCTCAACTACCTCGGTTGACAGTAGTCACAGACATTTTCGAATGGTCAACATTATTCGGTATTAGTAGGCTCTTATTCAAATTGGTTCAAGATTGACCTACTTCCTAATCTCACATTCAATACTGTCATTACTAAGTTGAAGAGACATTTTTCTGTCCATGGTCGAAAGCACAAAGTCATTTCTGCCAATGATCCACAGTTTACAAGTCAGCAGTTCAAGAGATTTGCTGAAACATGGGATTTTGTTCATGTTATGTGTAGTCCTGAATACCCACAGTCAAATGGTTTGGCAGAACATGCAGTTCAAAGTGCAAAACAGCTGTTGGAAAAGTCTAAATGTGACAATACTGATTTTTTTCTAAATCTCAGAAACATACCTCGTGACACCTGCCCAGAGGTTAATGTCAAGACAAACCAGAACCACGCTGCCAATCAGTCAGAATTTGTTGGTTCCAAGTGCTAAAAACAACAAGGCAGTAAAAGCTCAACTGCTAAAGAAAGGTTTGCCCCAAGTCTTACTATGATAAAAACTAGCAAACTTCTGACTCCATTAAAAGAAGGAGAGATGGTGAGGATCCAGACAGCAAAAAGATTTGACCGAATAGGACTTGTGAAGCATTTGTGTGAAGAACAAAGGTCGTATATCAATGAGTAGCAAGGCATGAAATTCAGGTGGAATCCAAAACATTTACTACCAGTGTCCAAGCCAGTGTTGCAACATTTTGCTTGTAACAAAAGACTCTAATTCTCAGAGTGATTTGTCCAATGTTCCTGTTCCAGAGAACATTTCATTGCCTGCTCCTGTTCCTGAAAGTATCCCCGAAAGTTTTCAAGAAGAACATTCCCCAATGACTGTCCCTGTTTGTAAACCCAGTTCTAGTTATTACATTATGAGCTCAAGTCGTATCTCAAGACCTACTCTCAAATACACAACAACCTGAACATTATTGTTATTTGCATATATTTGTATAATTTGCATGCTCATATGATTGTCATTGTTTATTTGCATGACCAACTAGTCAAAGAGGGAGGATGTAGATCAGAGTGTGTATGTTCCTTTAAGAGTTATTCTAGTCTATGGGCACGTGCATATAAGTACTGAGTGCATGCAAGCAAAAGTGCTATTTTGTAGTGAGCAGCCGAGGTGTAAGCATGCATGTGTACATTAGTCAGTCATTTAGTTTGTTTGTTTAAGTTTAATGTTACCGTTCTCCATCCTGATGTATTTATTTGTAATAAACTACTTAAATGAACACCCAGCCTCATCATCTTATTGAATATACACAAGAAGAACGACACCCCTCACCAGGCTGGATAAGGAGAAAGTCACAGTTAGTTGTTTGTCAGGTGCCAGAATCCACCATATCACCCATGCTCTCAAGTCTGTCAACAACAGGTACTGTTATGGCTCTGTCATAGTCCATGTTGGCATAAATGACTTGAGATGTACCTCCCTGGACTGTATGAAGAGAGACATGATTGAGCTCGCTGAATATGTGTCCCAGGCAAGTATGTCCCTAGCCTTAAGCAGCATTCTACTGTCACCCAGAATGATGCCACAATACAAACAGAAAATGATTGACTTTAACAATTGGCTTAGTTTCTGGTGTCCTTCCAAGGGGATCCAGTACCTGACAGCCTGGGAAGACATGATCAACAGACCGAGATGCTTTGCCAGAGATGGCCTGCATCTGTCTCCCTTCAGGCTTCTGACAAAGACTCTTGCCACCCCATAGTACCTTTTTAGGCAATGCCGTGAGGTCAAAGCTACCAACATGAAAATTTCATCAAAATGCAAATTAAAGGTCATGCTGCTAAATGCTAGGAATCTAAACAATGAAACTGCACTCACTGCAAGCATTCTTAACCCTGGAAGATGCTGACATTTGTGCTTTCACAGAAACGTGGTTCAAAGCTGTGGACAGCACCCCAGCTATACCAGGTTACTTATCCTATCATTCATTCAGAATCCAAAGTATGGGCAGCAAAGCAAATGGAGATGGAGTTGCAATATATATAAAAACACACACCTCCAGGCTGGTCAAACAGTATGACGCATAGGAGACACTCCAGGTGCAGTTAACCATTGACAAGACCCCTACTCAAATCAAGGCTAGCTACAAGCCCCCAACCTTGACTCAAAGATGCCCACTCCACCTATCTGGACCTCTTCGAATCTATCAGAATTCAACCCTTTACCTTGATCTTGGGCGACTTTAACTATCCAACCATAGATTGGAAGAACTGCTCATGCGAAAATACAAATGCTCAGAAATTCCTTCAATGCAAATGCATTGGACCAGCTGGTCAACATCCCCACAAGAGGTGATAATATCTTGGACTTGTTATTAACCAACATGAGCAACCACTGCAGCATCCCTATAATGTCATTTTCCCTGGTAAGATCTGACCACAAAGCATCATTTTCAAAGTCAACACCACCCCTCCCCCAGCTCAGCTAGAGTCAAACAAAAACATTTCTCCAAAGCTGATTACAACCTCCTGAAGGAAGGCATAAACAGCTTCACAGCCCCCACCCCCTCCATAGGTACTGGCACATATGTCCAAACCTACACCAAAGTACTGTATGAGCATTTATATAGCTGCATGGAATCAGGAATACCCAACAAGACTAAATCATCATCTGCAAGGAAGAGTAAACCTGTCTGGTGGACATCTACAATAAATAAACTCTATAACAAAAAGAAAAAAATGCTGTCCAGGACCAAGAAGGAGCAGGTGCCTAATTGGAAGCAGTCTGTCCTTAGCCTGAACAAGCAAATAAAAGCACTAATGAAATCCTCCAAAGCAAACTTCGAGTCCAAACTGGCCACATCTACTAAAGTCAATCATAAGGCCTTCTTCACATGTCTCCACAATCTCAAAGGGACCACTCAGATCTGCTCAGAACTGGTGGTCAAGGACACCACATACACAAACACTGTAGATATAGCCAACCTGCTGGCAGACAGGTTCAGTGAAAACATCATGCTTCTGTCCCCCTATCAGTAAATCAAGGCATCCCCAGTACCTGCCTCTCTCCCCTTATCTCTAGGGAGCAAGTTATCACTGCCCTCTCAAAGGCAAACAATACAGCCTCCATGGGACCAGGCTGCATCCTACATGAACTCGGGCAGGAACTTGCAGCATCCTTAGGGATCCTAATTCAGTCAAAGCCTGAGTACCGGCTTCATCTCAGTCAAGTGGAGGACAGCCACTGTCATCCCTTTGCACAAAGGTGGAGCATCTACTGATCCAAGAAATCATAGACCCATCAGCCTAACTAGCCTGATCTGCAAGGCCATGGAATGGATTATGATGGACCTCATTAACAAGGACATTGGTAACCTCCAAACACTTGATCCCACACTGTTTGGTTTTGTCAAGGGGAGGTCATGCCTGTTAAACTTAGTCGATTTCTTTGAGACAGTCATCAAAGCCATGGACGAGGGGAAGATGGCGCACACCACCTATCTTGACCTGGCCAAAGCCTATGATACTATTCCCCACTCAGGTATAATAGATAAACTCTCTCAACTAGGCATCAATACATATGTTACCAGATGGGTAGCAAACAGGCTCACTGATAGAATCCACCTTGTCAAAATAGGGGAAGCCATCACAAGCAGTAGACCCGTAATGAGCAGTGCACCCCAGGGATCAGTCTTGGGGCCTCTGTTGTTTGGGATATACTTTCCTGTGGTGCAGGCCAAAACCAGTGAGCTATGGCTGACCAGGTTTGCAGATGACTGCAAGCTGGGTGCTGTCATCAATTCCCCTAGTGATGTGGACATCCTCCAAGAGGGTCTCACCCAAACAAATGACTGGTGCCAGAAACATGGCCTCAAACTGAATGCCAAAAAATGCATTATCATCTCCTTTGGGGAAAGTGACATCCCCACAAATTATCACATTAATAACAAGGTCCTAAGCATGTAATCAGTCATGAGGGACTTGGGCACCCAGGTTGATAGCAAACTGTCTTTTCACCACCATATTGCCTCCATTGTATGGAAAGCTTTCTACATGGGCCACGTCATTAGTAAGGGTATCTCATCCAGGCAGGGACAAGGAGGTCATAACATCCCTGTACTCTTCCCTTATAAGACCCATTGTTGACTACAACTCCCCTTTCAGCATGTACCTCCCAAAGCAAATGCAGCAGCTGGAGAAACCACAGAGGTTCCTCACCAGGAGAATCCAGGGCCTCAAACATCTAACCTACACAGAAAGGCTAAAAGCCCTGTCCCTCTACTCAGTCTCATACACACTCCTCAGAGGTGACCTCTGTCTGGCATACAAAGCAATATCAGACCCCACCTTGATGGGATTGCTGCATATCCACAAGTCAAGCTCCACTCGAGTAACCTGCATGTGTGACCTCAACCTGGTCTGTGACATCCAGAGGACTTGTTAGCGGGACAGATTTGTGTCCCAGCAACTCCCCCTTCTATAGAATAGACTCTCTCTCCATGTCAAGCAGAGTACCTCGTTAACCCTTTTTAAGTGCAACCTGGATGGGAAACAGAAAATACACCCCTGAGATTCTACCTGTGTCCCTGTTGGACAGAGCCATTGGGTGCTGACTTGTCAGAACATGGGCTAAATTCTTGGCTAGGCTTGTAAGGGCCTCATGGACAATAGTCTAGTGACTTCCTATGATCCTATGAGCTGTAGTATCCCTTTTTTAGTATAGACAGTGTGTTTAGCAGCAGAATATTTGTCTTACCTGTATGTTAGACTTAAATTTTTTGTGTTTTAGCAAGCTGTTAACTGTACATCTACTTGACAGTTATGTTCAAATGTCCTGTAAAATTAGGGTAATCATTAAAGTAAAACCATTTTTCTTACATTAATGAATACATAATACTCATTGTTAACCAAGTAGGCTCACTGAACATACAATCCCTTTTCAGGGGCTAACCAGGAGGAATATGTGGTTAATTAACTATTTTATTTTACCTGCATTCTTTTTCTCTTTCTTCTGGGATGAGAGGATGGCCTCCTACTCTGTAAATCCAGTTTACTGGATGTTCTGTTGTTTCATTTTACTGTTGTGTCCTTTAGCTCTTCACTAACTTACAAGGGGAGTACTCCCTGTATTTGCATCATCATGCTTGTCACTTTGATGATTCAAAGTTGGATATTTTCTAATCTAGTAATGTGGGTCCCTTTCCTCTATTTTTTTAAGTAAGTAAATATTGTGTTAATGATGCACAAAGACTGAGAGCATTGTGTCCAATTATAATGGAACAGGTTTTATATCAGCATGAGATTTCCGGACAAAATGAATTATCAACTATAAAAACTCTAATATCTAGCATTAGTGTCCCGGTTCTGATCATCAGTGATTCAATAGTAAATTGAAAGTTTTATGAGGGACAGACAAGGCAAAATCAGGGGCGTTCAGCAAAAATCATGGACAGATGAAATGTAATATTCAGTGACATTAGGCAAAATCAGAGATGATTAAGATTTATGGACTTTGTGCTGCATCTGTTGCGCATGTGTGATCGTGAAAAACAAGCAGCCTTCACATTTGTTTGCACTTAAAAGGAATGTAGAATGCATGGGGGTTTGAAGACTGCATTAACCAATAATGTGTAACTAACCCTAAAATGGAAAATTGGAGATAAAATACACTTAAAAACTGCTCCAATCTGAAAATCCTCTCTCTGTACACCTTTCTCCCTCTTACTGACTAGGTGATGGATGCTGCTAATCCCAACGTGATGTCATTGTGTCATCAAGGAAGTAGAACTTCCTGCATAATAATCCATGAGGGCAGAGCATTTTGTGCCTATGGAGGGCATTTTTTTTGCAAGAAATCTTCTTTAAAAAGAAAAGTGAGAATACAAACTTAAATGACAAAAATGAACTACTGAGGAAATGGATTTTCAGAGCAGACAGGCTACTTTGATTTTGACAGTCTGCTTGATCTTTAAGGTCACACAGTACACAACTGAGAGTTGAGAGACTCTCACAGCCTCAATCCTCTGCACCAACTGATAGACACTAGACAGTAAACAATAAAGCATTCTAAATACTGGTTTATGCATCCAGTGCTCAGTACCGTATTGTAGCAGCGGGTATCTACAGCAGGTGTGTGTTAAGTGGGTAGAATGCAAAAACTGTGTTCCCAAAGTAAAGAGACCTACTATTACACGTATTAGCTTTCAAACAGAAATGGGTACAAAACTTTCTAATTGCCTACATGAAAAAATATGCCTGAAATAAAAAAAAAATGTAACTACTTAGGATAATTAAAGTAGCGGTATTTGTTAGTCTGCAAAATAACAATCATCACGTAATTAAGTAGTTTAAATGCATTTCTGAAATCCATAGCATCGCCAAAAGCATGTAATTCCCTTCTGAAGCAATGTGTTCAGTGTCATTACAGTTATTTAATTACACCGTTAAAGATGGCCACAACTGTCATTCTATGAATATTACTGCTTGAATGTCCATACTGCAATCTTACCGTTAATGTACTAAAATGAACCCTTTTTTTTTTCTTGTTTGGCAGAGTAACCAGGCTGACAAGTTGGTTTCACTTTAGCCAAGATCAGATCTCAGCACAGCAGTACTTGCTGAGGTGATGAGAGCTCTCTTTTTTTCCAAATTGATTTAATCTACTATTTTTGTAGAATTACTTTCCCTTAACTCTGCACATTCTGTCATATCTGTATTATGCTTCTTTCTTCATTTTTGGTTGTTTTCACCTACCCAGTACTCTCCTGTACTTCAGCTGTTTTACTTTATCACTTACTTAATCCTTTTTGTTGTAACCTGCACTTCTTTTCTTGTCTATGCTATTTGACATTTAACTTGTGCATCTGAATTTTCAACTTTATTTTTTTCTCGTGGTGGTGTGTGTATGTGTGTGTGTGTGTGTGTGTGTGTGTGTGTGTGTGTGTGTGTGTGTGTGTGTGGTTTGTAATTCTACATTTGGTATTCATTTTCCTTTAAAATGTTGTGGTCATTACTAATATAAATGATTTCATTGAGTCTGTTTCTTGTGACTGGGATCATGGCTGAAAATGGTCCTGTACCAGTTCTCTTATCTGGTTAACAAACGTCAGATAAATGAATAAAGTTCATTCCTGTTTTCTCCAGTTATGTGAATAATAAAGCGTGAGGGGGGCATTTTTTTTATAATTACATCTCTCCTGGAGTGGATGGAAGTATAAGTATTAAAATCAAGTGTTTAAACACCCCAAAGAATGATGTTATTAAACAATGCACCTAACTTTAGAGTGATTTATATCTTTATTTGTACAATTTTGTTTAGCAGGAAGGTATAAACAATATCAGACAACCACTTTTAGTCATTGCCCTGGTTAGTGCAGCAGCACTTGAAATAACAAAGAAACAAGATGCTGCAAACAGATAATTAAGGGCTGTATTCAGCAAAGTAGGATACAAAGTCTGATGATATAAGTAACAAATCCAGACAAATGAAAGCATCCAACAGACTTTCAAGCAAGCATGTAGTAATCTATTTTCTCTGCACTAGGAATAAATAATTCACACAGATAATCGTTACACAACTCGGACAGTATACGGCAGATGTAATGTCTCCTCATAAAAGTGGGGGTTAGAAATATTAGTCTGGCATTCTGACCTCTATAGTTAGGAAAATCATGCAATCACTGTAGAAGGAAATCATTTTAGAATATATGGAAGTCAATGGAGTACTAGGCCTAAGATAAAATGGATTCACAAAAGATCATCCTTAGGCTGTCCGAATGATCACAGATGAGGAAAGGTTTTGTGATGAATACAACCTGTTAATGGACATGTTTTCAAAACATGGATATCCACTTACTTTTATTAACGAATTAATGATCGAGGTCATGAATAAATGTGAAAGGAATCACTTCATCCCCATCCTTGGGGCAACAGCGCAAGATCATATTAGTCCATCAGTTATGGGTACACAAACATCTACACATATCACTAACAGGACCAATAATTATAAGAATTCCTTTATTACAGTATTTCATCAGGACAGCTGCTGTATTGGAAGCATACTTACTAAAAATTGGAATATTTTGACAAATGACAAAGACATTAGAGAACATGTAGGTTTGGCTCCAAGCATTGTTTATAAGAAGGGGCAAAACATTAAAGCTTTATTTGAGAAGAAATCAGTGCAACAATCAAAGCACTTTGGGATGGCAAAATGTGGCTACTGCCCATATTGCAAGTATATTTTAACTGGTAATTTTTTGTCATTAATGGTGTCTAGTTTAGACCCTAAAAATATTTTAACTGTAATTCTACTAAAGTCATTTATTGTGCTCAATGCCAAAACTGTAAAGGGTTTTATGTTGGTAAGATAGAAAGATGTCTATATGACAGAATTTATGAGTACACTTATGATATTACAACTAAAATGGATACCAGTGCTGCTTCCCAACATAACATGGAATTCCCTGACCACACCTTTAAATTTTTCATTTTAGAACAGTTTGTCCTGTCAGATATAGGGGGCCCACGGACACTCAATCTGGAAAAACTTGAACTTTGCTGGCAATTGAAACCTAATGCCATGAACTGGCCTGATTTAAATGACCAAGTATCCATCACCTGTGTTTTAAAACTGAAATCTTTAGAAAGGTGATGGCTGCAATATGTTGTCAGTACATTAATAGTATGTAAAAAATCAGAAGAACATTTATAAACTAACTTAAATCTGATGTAATTCACGTAAGTTTTCTATCTGCATGGCCCTTTAAATCTTCTAAAAATCCTCTTTAAATCTTCCCAAAGGAAGCATGACATCACTAGGGGCTTGTCATTCATGTGATCTAGATTGGTGTATATATGGACTCAATTTTTTAAACATGGTTTTATCTGAAGAAGTTTTCATTAAGAAGACAAAAGCACCTATCTTTTACTTGTTTTTATCAGCATTTCAATATTAAAGCAAACTTTTTATTAGGAAAATGAACATCTTAAATATAAAAGCAAGTGTTTCCTGCTTCCTGGACAAAGTGTAATACTGTGCAACAATCCTCACCCCAGCAAATACCCTACCATAGTACTCTAAGCAGTAGGAATTGCAAGTTCACAACAGCAAAGCATCAACACTGTAAATATGTAAAAGGTCTTACCCGCACAACTAGATTATAAAGAAACATTTTAGCACTAATAGTGTTTACTATAACCCACTCTGTACTGCTCTGCTTGTAGTCATAAATATAACCCTCATTTGATCTATAAACGCATACTGTTCTAAAAATTAACAGCAAAGTTATGACTCCCACAACAAACCTAAAGTATTGTTCACTCTCACACTGGTTACCTTATGTATGTAAACTCATGCAGTAAACACTACAGCAAAAATAACTATTGACCAAACTAATAAATGAAAACCGCACTAGTAGAGATGAACCGCAAAGCATGTTTGGCCCAAAAAATAGATACCATGATAATTAATAACAAGGCACTCATATTGTAACTGAGATATTAATTATCTATCATTGGAAAATATCCTTTCAAGGTAAATGATGAAATGTTAGTTCAGTGTTACTGTTTATCCTTCTGTTATTTAAGTTATAGTTGTACAAATCGGTCTAAGCTCGGAAGCAAAACTCCCTCACATTGACGTAATCCTCATCCTGGAATGTATCATGTTGAACAAGTGCATGCTTGGTTTTATCTACATAACTATGTAACAAAAGCTCACCGACACTGATATAACTGTCATGGTGTAATGTACTATGTTGTAACATGCAAATATCTGTGCTTAGTCACCCAGGACATGGTTGAAAGGGGTCCTAGGAACAATTCACTTACCCACCTATCAAAATAAATAAATAAAATAAGATAAAACAGAATAAATATTTTTTTTAACTTTGCTAATCTTCTCTGTATCGTTCCAATTTTAGTATATGTGCTGCCAAAGCAAGCTTGCTTTGGCAGCACATGTACTAAAATTGGAACGATACAGAGAAGATTAACATGGCCCCTGTGCAAGGATGACACGCAAATTCGTGAAGCGTTCCATATTTTTTTTTAACTGTATATTTCTCTGAAGAAACAAGCTTATTACAAGTAATATATGAAAAGTTACCATATATCAGAAAAGCACACGAGATTAAAAA
Organism: Protopterus annectens; assembly: GCF_019279795.1. Classification (NCBI taxonomy): domain Eukaryota; kingdom Metazoa; phylum Chordata; order Ceratodontiformes; family Protopteridae; genus Protopterus; species Protopterus annectens. The sequence goes on along the minus strand of NC_056743.1, from coordinate 1,089,162,019 downwards.
TCTGGGAGGGTCTATATTAGATCACTGAATGCTTAAAAAAATCACTGTTCCAACAAAAAAAATAAATAAAAAACAATTTCAAACATTACATTAAGTTGGGTGCTTCGCCCATCCCACATACCGCCTACTTAAATATACCAACTCTGAGATCAAGATTACAGTGCGAAAACAAAGTACCGAAAGGCTGCCAATTCTTTCCCACGGAAAGAATTCGCTTAACAGCTGCTTCGATATTTTGCATTTTCAGCCTTTTATGTTCAACCAAGACATATTCGAAGGAATGCGTCTTCGGTCTTCTAATATAGACCCAATCTAGAAGTACTCAAACAGAATGTTCTCATTGTTAAAGCAATTAATATGATAATATTTAAATGTTAATTTGTTTTGCCTCTTATTTTTGCTCTGCCCCTCACCAGATTTTAGGTTTTCTGGTAAATCACTAAGTATTACAGTCCATCAGTAATGGCAGCCATTAGCGTTGTAGTCTTATACTTCAGAAAATGCATCTGGATGGAAAACTGTAAAACCTGTTGTTCTATTAACTTTCTAATCGAATAAGAGTAATTCCTAATATTGTCCAAGATTGTAAGCGTTTGTCCCCCATTGTTTGTTGTGTAGTCCCTGATTCTTGAGAAAGGAAGTTAACAGCTGTGTAACAAAGAAGGTTCTTGCTTGAAATACCAGTTATTTTAATAATGCAATAAAAGTTACACTTTACTGACTTTTAATTTTGGCTTCAAGTTTTGTTTTTAATGGCACTTTTGTTTTATTTAAACATTTATGGAAATATGTTGATTGAACTGACTCTTACAGTTAGATTTAGTTTATGAACATGGTAACAGGCAAAATGAATTAACATAAAAAGTTAGTTTAATCATCTAACTTCCACTAATGATTCCAAATAAAACAAAAAAATACCATTGAACAGAAAACGTGGAGCCAAAATTAAAAGGCAGTAAAATGTAACTTTCATTGCATTATTAAAATAATTGGCACTTCAGCAAGTGCTGTCATGGCTACAAAGTGATTATAAATAAATCAGCATTTAAATGCTATATTTGTTTCACTACCAATGAGAATATCCTAAGGGAAAGGAGCAGAGGCACACGGAAAACACCTGATGTTTTAGGAAAATCTCCACTATTCTCCTGAAAACCATAAAACAATTACTCAAACAAAATAAAGAAATAAATCAATAATGGTATATAAAATCAAGCTCTCAAATATATAATGTATATATATATATATATATATATATATATATATATATATATATATAGAAACATGTGTGTGTGTGTGTGTGTGTGTGTGTGTGTGTGTACTATATGTTTACATATATATATATATGTTTGTGGTGTGTGCTTGTGTAGGAATATCATTCTTCATCAACCATGCTATCAACATTCACACAGTTGATGCTGACTCATTGTCTACATAATCAACAAAGTACAATTGCAAAACAGAATGAATCACAAAACTGAACCTGATACAAGATTTTTCAACTAAATAAACAGTGAACTAAATTGCTGCCAGCACCCCTAACAACATACTCTTAAAAAAACACACCTTCATTTCCTGTATCTCTACACCAATAAAAATCATAAACCCAAAACAAAATCTGAAAAACTAAAATATCATGCAGACTGTCACTTTATGTGGGGGACCTGCCCCACAATCCCTTACTTATACTAATTCTGCAGTTACACACACTTGCCCACAGTGAACAGCACACACTAACCAGTACATGCCACAATTCTCTCCACCAGTACAAACTACATGCTAACCGCTGGCATGCATATATATATATATATATATATATATATATATATATATATATATATATATATGGATTCCGTTCAGAAGCTCAAAATACTGAAATCTCAAATTTCAGTATTTTGAGCCCAAGAAGCCGAATCCACTTAATAGCGAAAGTTTAGAAGCACGAAATTCAAAACCTCGAATACCAGAGGTTTTGAATTTCACGCTTCTAAAGTTCCACTATGGTTATGTATTCAGGTAAGTGTGTGTGTGTGTGTGTGTGTGTGTTTAGGGGTTTGGGTAGGGGCTGTAGTGTGCGTCAGTGTGTTTTGTTGCTGTGATGTGTGTGTGTGCGAAGAGAAAGTAGCTTGTGTGGTGGTGCTTTGTGTGTGTTTGTATGTAGTGTGACCTCGGAGTGAGAATATTTAGGTGCAGGGGGGCTTTCCCCCCTTCTTCATGTAGTAGAGTGATTGTGTGTGTTTGTGTGGTGGATTGTGTGAGTGTGTGTGTGTGTGTGTGTGTGTGTGTGTGTGTGTGTGTGTGTAGTAAAACCGCGAAATTCAAAACTTCCAGTATTCGAGGTTTTGAAGTTCGCGTTTTTTTAGTTTTCATTGTTTTGTGGATTCGACTTCTTGGGCTTGAGATACTGAAATTCAAGATTTCAGTAATTATCAATTAAGAAGAAATTGCGGCCACGAGCAGTACCTAATTAAGAAATCTGCTCACAAAAGAGCAGCTTAGCGATGCTCCATGAATAGCTACACACCACAATAAGTGGTTCCAAGCATTGGTTCTTTGAATTTATATTTATGGAAAATGGAAGTATAGGAAAGTCAGAAAGAGGGAAGAGCAGGTAGAGGAATATACACAAGAACAAAGAAGGAAAGTGTGGCAGTGGGGAGGAGGAAGGGTATCTCTGTAAGGCAGGTGCCCATCTTCTTTTTTTCCAAGAAGGGTAGATGAGGAAGGATATAAGGGGAATGCAGGGAATGGAAATAGGCTAGAGTTATGGAAACAGGGGCACATGAACAAATAGATAAAGACTAATAGGCAAGATGTTGACAGAATGGGGGAATGATTTGACAGTGGCTATGCAGACAAATTGATAAAGGGAGGTCAAGTAGAGAAGCAGAGGACTAGACAACAAATAGGAAAGGGGGTGAGACACAAAGAAGGGTCCATTGTGATAGGGGATAAGGTGAGGACCAGCTTCTGACCATGCTGCCTTGACAAGAATTGGGAAGAAGTCAGTCACCATTGTGAGTGGCTGTCTTGACAGGACCCTGCCCTAGATGGCACACAAGTCAGTCAGAGTGACACTGTAAGTCACACAAGGACCCTCTCTGGACAACCAATGCAGGCATCAAGCTGCTCTTCCACAAACACACCTATCACTCCCTCCATCATCTGCTAAGTGATGAACTATGACACACTGGTGGCATCACCAGAAGGAAAGACAGCACTTCCTTCAAGTACGACTTACAGAGGCTACCAGGGACACCTCCAGATCACCCATTCATAGGGCATCCTTTACCTGGAGGCAGATGGTGAGTGATCAAGAAATGGATGAACACAATGGCAGAATGGGGACCACTCCCACACCACAGGCACAGCTGCAGACACTGCATAAAACTGTGACATAAAAGGAGTGAAATAAAAATAAAATAAAAAAATACAACATAAGGATCATGATAGACTAACAGAGACAGAGAGAGAGAGGGGGTAAAATATTACTATTCTGTCTGTGCCTGATAATCAGATGTCTTCCAGCTACTCAGTAGTGAATTAAACAGCTGTAACTATACCCACTGGAAATGGTGCCTGCCTGGGCATACAGTGAGATGATGCACGGACAATATGCTGAGATACATGCTTTTCCCAGTGTGTGCCCTCCTACACCTATGGCTGTGTCCATGGAGTGTTATTATGCTAACTGTTGTACATTTTATGCACTGTGTGAAAGTGGACATGCTGTATAAGCAGATCAAGCTGGGAATGTGTCTACAAATATGGAATGTGTGGACCCCCTGAACAAGCAGAGTGTGCATGTGGGTTACCATGGCAGCAGATACAAAGAGATTGTGTCTGCCAGTACATAGTACATCTACATAATTATAGCTGTGAGTAATACAATGCTGTTATGATATACATGTCTAGCCATGTATACTTGTGTTTGGAGAGACATTCAATTCTCTATAAGTACACAAGCTTATTTACTACAGTCTGTTCCTGAGCTAAAAAACATTACCAAGAAATGCAAGTATCATTAATGAAATGTCCAGCAAGGGCCCATTTAACTATATCTGAAATAACAGGGCAGTGACCTGCCCTGTATACTTAGTGTGCACCCCAGGTACACTTTGTCTGACCTCTTCTTTCCATTGAGTGAGAAGGTCAGAATGGTGCCTTTTCAGGTCACTATAGCAGTGCCAGCACTGTTCACCAGAGCAGCAGATGGCAATACCAGCAGTCACTACCCTGTCAAAATTGTGCCACACATTCAATTTATACAGGGGACTTTCATGACCCCCAAGTAGATTTTCCTGGTGGTTTCTGTATGTAAAGTACAGAAATATCTTATTCCCGCTTTAGAAGTAATGCCATGTAATAGATCACAATCTAGAGAAAAATGGTAGCTCCTCTCACATGCACACATGTTGGTGCTGTCAATATGTGATATGCAGCTTAGGGTGCCTGCAGTAAGGCAACCCAACTAGCACAGCGGAAGAGAGAGACAGTGGCTGGGGCCACCAACAGAGTCATCACTGACTGACACGGTTGGGTTACTGGCATCTCTGTCTCTGGGTCCAAACAGTTCAGGTATCCATGGTGGATCATCAGACCAGGGAGTGCCCTCATCTCCATCAGCAGAGTCAGCCTTGGTTGTCACCAGCTCCACTGAGTGTAAGGAGGACCTCAGGGTTTGCTTTACAGGTGGCCAGTCATGCCAGGGGTACTACCCTCCTGAAATGAGTGCTTTTATGGTCAGTGCGGAATGATTATGCAGGGCCATTATGCAGGGTCAGGCAGAGAACAATGTGACCATAACTGTGCTGGTTGGGATAGCACATGCTATCTAAGGTGACCTGCAGGAGTGCCTGGGCCACAGGATCATAGGATCATAGGAACTAAAAGACAAGTAAGTCATGAGATCTTTTACACCTAGCCAATTCCCACCCTCATATGTTCATAGGTGAGTACTAGGCGATCAGCCCACAGACCATTTCAAGCCTAGAAAAAAAAAAACATATTCAAAATTTCCCTCTAGCCTCACTGGGGGTAAGACAAGATACACCAGGAGAGAATTTGAGGCTGACCATCCCATTATCTATGTTTATCATGAAGGTGGCAGGGATGCTACTCTGCTTGACATGTAGTGGAGCTTTGTTCCAGAGGTGAGGGGTACATTGGGATAAGAATCTGTCACACCACTGTATCTTATTTAACTAATTATGAAAGTTTACTTCCTTTATCCAAGCATTTGACGTACCATTACTTCTGTGCAGAAATAGGTGACCAAATAGGGTTGGATCTTTCAGAGCATGAAAGGCTAAACATAGACCTCCATGGAAGAGTCTGTAATAGATTGAGTACAGAGAAAGGGCTGCAAGTTTCTCCTAATAACTAAGATTTTTGAGATCACTGATCTTTTTAGTTATGAATCTCTGAGGTCTCTCAAGTTGTGTGTTGTGCTTAGATGAATACATGCCAAAAGGTGCATTATATTCAATAAAGGGTCTGATAAGATATGAGTAACGTGGAATTAAAACATATTTTGATCTATTGGAAATGCTAAAATTAGATGGGCCAGATAAAAGTCTTTCTGAACTACTGTGGAGAAATGATGGTCAAATGATAAGGGATTATCAACAGGAGAACAAAGCTATGAATTTGTGGATGTCCATCTAGTCATCAAGTTTAGTCCTGAAGGATGTGAATATATTCACATTCCTGGTTAAGTCTGACCATAAATCAGTTAACCTTCTCTGTCAAGCTTAAAGGTACCATCACACCACCAAAAAAAAAAAAATCTTATAGGCAAACCTACTTCACTTGACCTGTGCAAAATTTCCAGCAATCCCTGCAAAAGGACCCAAATGAGAGGGATGCCACATTTATCTCCAATTTTTTACCAGTATCAAAACAGCTGCAGGAAAAGTCTGTACCCATCCACCCCAAATACAATCATAATTTTGGAAATAAACCTTTCTAGTGGACATTAATAAACTGTTTAACAAAAAAGGAAGATAGTGAAAAGTTGTAAGAAATTCCCATCTCCTACCTCAATGCCACAATGGCAGATACCGGCAAGAAACATAAGAGCACTATTTATAAATGAAAAGCAGAATAAAAACTTAAGGTTGCCACAGATGCCAAAGAAAACTACAAATATTTCTTCAGCCATGTCAGAAAATTGAAGAATAATGTCCAGCAATGTACTTAGCTCATCTATCATAATATCACATTCCACTCCCCAAGATATTGCCAATATTTTATCAGACAAATTTTGTACTACATTTACCTCACCTATCTCTATCGCTGTACCCAATATCCCTGAACATTTAGTTTCTCCTTGTAATCATCTTGGAACAAATCTCTGAATTCCTCATCAAAGGCTAGAAATATTGTTTCTCTAGGACCAGATAACTATCCAAGCCTCTACTTAAACTGTTCAGCCTCAAGCTATCCCATAAGGTTTGCCCCTGATGCTTGCAGAACAGCCACTGTGACTCTTCTAAACAAAGGTGACCCTTCTACAGACTCCGGTGGTTATAGGCCCATCAGCCTCACCAGCCATATATGTAAAGCCATGAAACATATCATAGCAGAATAACTTATTTATTAAGACATAGGCAGCTTAACTGATTCAGATCCCCTCAGTCTGGGTTTGTGAAGGGCAGTTCCTGAATTTAGTAAACTTCTTTGAAAAGGTTACAGAGGCTGTGGACAGTGGTCCCTCTGTGTGCACTGCTTATCTTGACCTGGCCATGGCTTTTGACACTATTCCCCATGCTGGTACTATTGAAATGTACGATGAATTTAATGTAAACCCATACATTGTCATCTGGATTGTAAACAGGTTATTCAACAGATCCCAAGTAGTGAGGCTTGCTAGTCTTAGAGTCTTTGATCTTAAACTTGAAACTAGTGGAGTACTGCATGAATCAGTGCCTGGCCCTCTCCTGTTTGACATTTATTTTGCAGACATCCAAGCCAATATCTCAGAAGTGTGTTTGACCACACTTTCTGATAACTGCACAATGGGCACTTTTATTCATCTAATAATACTAAACTGTTCTAAAAAGGAATGGAATATGCATAAACCTGGTGTACCGAAAATGGTCTCAAGATAAATGCAAAACCATGCAGCATGACAGCATTCAGTAAAAAAGCTGCTCCCAACTCGTATGTTACATATGGTACTCTTCTTCAAACAGATACAGTCATAAGAGACCTGAGTTCTTATGTGGACAACTCTCTCTCATTTGAGCATTGTGTTTCCATCATAGTCAGGAAATCCTTCTATCTGGCACAGTTAATTTCCAAGGGAATATCTTCAAGATACAAAAAAGTCATCTTACCTCTGTACTCTTCACTTATCAGACCCATCATCAAATACAGTGTCCCCTTTATTATGTACAAATGCTAGCATATTGGTCAACTGAAAAGGCCTCAGTGTTTTTTAACCCCCCCCCCAAAAAAAAATGAAATTTCTTAAATCCTTCAGCTGTCCTGAAACATTAGCACAACTCTCCTAATACGCAGTAGCTTACTGGCTTCTCTGAGATGACATGTGTCTTACTTTTTGAGCCATGAAAGATCTAATTCTATTTGACCTCCTGTTTCTTTGTAAAACCAGTGGCACTACAAACACCCATACTGGGGGCCTGCATTTATATAAATAAACAATGCTAGAGGGAGAGCCTCCTAATTCAATGTACTCCCAACATACTGAATGTTACCACTATAGGTCAAGAAAAGTGCTACTCTGTCTGCCCTTTAAGGCTAGTCTTGATGTCTGGGTAGGCATAAATTTACATCAGGCTTATCATGTATGTCCCTGCTTGATTTAGGAGGTGGATAATATTATGTACTTATAAACAGTAGCAAGAACTTTAAAGTATGTCTGCTTAAAAGTGTAAGTGGCTAGACCACTTATGGTCCCTGTGATTGCTTTTCTTGTATTGTTACTGTTTTTCTGTGCTCCATTCCTAGCCTGCATACACAGTAAGAACATGTGCCCCCCCTTGCTTGTTGTACTACATCCTTGTAATGTGGTCTGTGAGTATATGCAAAATTCCAGGTTTCCAAACTTGTTTCAGGGACTTGATCCATGATAGCCAGAATCAAAACCACCATTTCCTTCACACTGATATGTCTTTTCTTTTGTAACCTGTCCCAAGACCCCTCACCACACTATGTGAGCTCTCTAGGCTATGTCTGATAAGTCAGTGGTTAGCGTCTAGGTATCTGTCCCCAGTATACATAGGACTAGGTTTAGGTTCAGTTTTTGTGACTACCATGACAGCTTTTGTTTTGAAACAGAGTACAGTGGGGATAGTGGACTCCAGAGGATATACATGCTGACACCACCTGTTTCCTAGGTACCAGTGGAAGTTCTTCATGTGTCTTTTAATTAGGACAACCATCAGTATGGAAAATGTCCTGTATCCTGATGTTCTTAGAAACTCTATTACTGTAATGCGCTAGTGCTGTGCGGAGCTTAAGTACTGTACTGTCTCAGAAACATCACTTTCTTATGGCATGGGGATGGGGCAAAAAGACTTTCTAACTCACAGTGTCTAGCCATGCTTATGAACAAGGTGTGTTTCTTTGGCAAGAGGGGGGCACTGGAAGGTTCAAAGAGAGTCCCAGAGTATCAAAGTTGGAAAGGGTGAACCGAGGGCTTCCACCAGAGTTGTTGCCTGCATTAGGCAGTCATCCATTTATTGGTAGATGTGGATTCATTTGGCTCTACAAAAGGTAAATAACTAGATGTAGGCACTTTGTAAATACTCTAGGTGTACTAGATAAACAAAACAGCAATAAAATGAACTGTGAGATCTCCCTTCTTCATACCTGAAGTATTGTCTGCCTGCTGTGGCTAAAGATATGTGTTGGGAAAGGCATCCTTCAGATCCAATATTCCCATGAAAGTTTTGGAGAAGGAGGAGAGGATGGAGACCTTGCAAGGTCAATATTTTGAACTTTGGGGACTTCCAAAATGGATACATGTTGAGTAACAGCTTAATTCTGGCTCTCCCAGTCTGAAAACAGAAACTTACAGAGAAAGCCAGTGGACCTAGATTTCTGGGTAAATTTCAGTAACTGACTAGTGCCTGGATGCCAGGGAAAAATAAATATAAAGAACCTGGAGGAAAAACAGCTACAACAGGTGAAGAAAAAACACAGGCTGGGAGAAGTACTTCAATTGTTCAGCAAGAAGCAGTGCAAGTTCCAGACATGGCTTCCAGTAACCTATAGGAAGTATAAAGCAGCTGCACACAGAACTGGTTAAAGTAAACAAAACACTGATGGGAGTATATCAACACAAACAATACAAAAATGGAAAAAATGGAAGAAGCTTTCAACAGATACTCAGTTAAGGTGACAGAACTGCAAAACTTAGAGGTTGAAATGAAGAAAAGACTGGCTGAATGTGAGATTGCACAAAAAGAGATGTTTCAAAAAATAATAGAATTAGAAGACAGAACACATAGGGAAAACCTGAGATTTTTTGCTGTACCAGAGAAGCTGAAGGAACAAATTGTATTAATTTTATGAAAGCACAAATAAGCAAATGGACTGGTATTCCACAACAGGAATTGTTAATTAAAGGTCACATCATGTGATGCTCCAAATCTAGTTACTAGAAAACAACCTAAACCTTTAACAGTAAAGATGCTGTCTTATCAGCAGAAGGAGTTGATTCTGACAACACTGGCAGAAGGACAAGGTATTAAAAGTGGGAGTTAGCAGAGTGTTTGTGAAGAATGACTACTCATTGTACACCAGGCAGAAGAGGAATAAATATATTCTACTATTTAGGGAATGTCGAGAAGCAGGCATGAGATTCAAACTGCTTTACCCAGCCACCTTCAAAATATTTTTCCTTGGAGGGACAAAATCATTTTTGATAAACTATATGCTAAGGAGGAAATACAAAAGTTTGTCCAACAAATGGTGAGCTATGAAACAGAAGGAGGTTCTGCTTCATATCTTTCTGGTGATGAGGACTACAGAGAGAAACTGAGCCCATGCAGTCTTTTCCATTGTTCCAATAGAAAATGCCTCAGAGAAGGAAGAAAACATAACAGTCAACTAGAAGAGTCAAGAATATGTTGGAAATTAAACAGAGACAGGATTTGTGAGATGGTGATGAACAGGAATAAAGCTAGTAACCTGGAAATTGACAAATGCAGGGTGATAAAGCAATAATTATATTTGTGAAACAAGACAGAACAAGAAAATCTGAAAATACTGGATTTACTTGGACCTTGTTAAACTTGTAGGGGACTTTAAAGCATATGCCCTGCTTCATGTTATTAATTAATTTATTTTATTTATTTGACATTTGTTTACCAGGGTGGTCTGACTGGGTCTACAGAACCCATTTTCAGCAGAGGCCCAGGGAGAAAAGCTACACATACAATACATTACAAATACAGTAAAATCCAATACAATGCAAATGACATTAGAAATACTATACAAAAATAAGTACAAACTATGTTACAAGATGTTACAATGTATACTAAACATCTAGATGATTCTATACAGTTAAAACATTATAGATAATAGTAGTCACTCTCATCATACATGATGTAGTGTTCAAAAAGTAGTACACAGGTAGTGCAATGTGTGACATTGACTGCTATAGTACATGAAAAAAACAGAATGTTAGTTTCAGTTAGGAAAATAATTAATAGCCAGAAAGTTAGTGATGCGGAAAGATAGTGAGAGAGTTATAAAGACTAGAAGCAATACAGCCAGAGCAGTAGCTTAAGGATATGGTATAGGAACAGAGAAGGAGTTAGAATAGCCTTAGGATCTTGCAGACTGTGAAGGATTGATATGTGACAGAAGAGGAGAATGAGGCTAGTGTGGAAGAAGAGGAAGAGCTGAGCATTAGGCAGGCTTTATGCAGGACCAGAGCCATGTATTTTTGAGATGATTTTTTACACAGGCTTTGAAATGGGTTAGACCAGGCATAGATCTGGTAGCTAGAGGTAGTGAATTCCAAAGTATGGAGACAGAGTAAGAATATGGAGAGTGACCTGGTTTTCTTGTTGGTTTTGAGATAGCCAACAGCTTTTTGTCTTCTGATTATAGGAATCGATTTGATGCGTAAGGTGTGATTAGATTGGCTAGTGCAGGGCAGGCAGTAGGCTTGAAATTAAGGTTGTGCAAGGTGGATAGCTGAATAAAGGCAAGATAGCTGGGGTTGGGGTAAAAGCCAGTTAATTTTAGGAGTGGTTTACAGTGGCGTGTGTGAGAGTTTGTAGCAAAGTTTGTAACTTTGTTGTAACACTGTTCCATCTTGCTTACAGTAGAAGTTTGCAAGATAGTTAGGATAGGGGCACCATAAAGAAGGTAGGGAAGCATAAATGTTTTTTGCAAGGGTAGCTTTGGTTGCTGCAGTAAAGAAATGTTTGTTTCTATATAAGAGTCCCATTTTTTGATGAGTTTTCTTTATATTTTGCTGTAAATGGGGGTTGAATGAAAGTTTATTGTCAATGATAACTCCTAGAAGTTTGGTTTCATGCACTATTTCTATGACAGTGTTGTTAGATGTAAGGATGTTAAAATGATCAGTGACAGGGGAGGTGTTTTGGGGATGAAAGAGTACTAGTTTTGTCTTCTTTGGGTTAAGAAAGATTTGGGCATTTCTTAGCCAGGATTCAACTGCAGTAAAAGACTGTTGAGTTTTTAAAAGTAGTTCTGGTAGTGAGTGAGCAGTACAGATCGTGGTGGAATCATCATTGTATCGAATGAGGGTCTCAGAGTGAGAGTCAGTGTAAAGGTTGTTTGTGAAAATGTTGAAGAGTAGGGGGTCCTAGGATGGAGCCTTGAGGAACTCCAGTAGGGTTGGGGAGAAAGGGTGAGAGTTCATTGGATCAGTTCACTGCTTGTTTACGATCTTTGAGATAGCTCTGAAACCATTTTACTGTGTTATGTGAGAAGCCTAAGTTAGACAGTGTGTTCAGTAGTAAGGGGTGAGACACTGTGTCAAAGACCTTGGAGAGATCAAGGAACACTGAGGTGATATAGTATCCTGCATCTCTGGCCTTGTTCATAGTGTCTGTAAAAGATATTATGTTATCTTAATATCTATATATTAGACATGTATTAATGTTCATAGAATAGAATCAGTAACTTGGAAACTGACAATTGTGGGATTACAAAGCAATAATTATATCCGTGAAACATGGCAGATCAAGAGGATTTAGAAATATTGGATTTTCATGGACTTTGTTAAACTTGTAAGGGGCTCTAAAGCATATGCCCTACTTCATGTCATTAATCTTTGGAAAAGTATTTGGAAGAGGGGAAGAGGACAGAGAAAGTTAACTTTAAGTATATATTTTTTTCTTAGTGATACTACTTTAATGGTGCATGGCTTTCTTTGCAAGCTAAGAAGTAATTTTTTTTCAGTTATTTTTAAATGTAATGGGGATACTAATATAAACAGGTGCTTTTTTGTTTTTGGTCTTGGTTTTTTTCCTCCCTTCTCTCTTTTTCCTTGTTCAGTTTTTAAAAATATAGGCACTGGAACATAAAAAGGGGAGACTACTTAAGAGAGCATGACATAAGAAAAATGAATGAGCTTTTTCTCATGCTTGCATAGTGGAATGACTGGGTCAAGGCCCTTAGCTTTATCCAGTAACAAGTTTTAACAGAAAGAAAGTAAATAAAAAATAATATTGTATATTATAAGTCTTTTTTCTGACAAAAAATGTATCCTTAGCAGTTTTGTGGCTGGTATAAATGTCCCTAGAAGACAATCTGATAAAGAGAAATGGCTTTGAGAAAGTGTTTACTGAAAGCATTCAAATGTTTTTTTTTCAGCTGGGAGAGCTATAACTATAATACAAAATCAGACAGCACGTGCTAAAAGCACAGATTGTACCATACTTCTTAGGATGAATGACCTTTCTTTTTGGTTAAACCTAGTCTATCTGTATGGCTATCAGTTTAGAACTTTTGTTCCTATTAGGAAGGTAAAACTTCAGATTTTGAAAATGTACATAGCTTTGTGTGTTATTAGGGGGGGTTGTTTTTTTATTTGAGGGTTTTCAATAAAACAAAAAGATTTGTAAGATGTGACATAGACTGAAATAGATATGACAAGAAACAACTGCATAAAAGACAAAGCTACCAAACAATATATGCATGTAACATAAAAGTTAAAACTAGACATTTAACAAATAAGCAGTTATACATAAAAAGTGGGAACAATAACTATATAAGAAAACAATGCTTTCTATAATGTGTTTCAATCTGAATGGTCTTACAGATAAATACAAAAAAAGAAAGAACAGTGAACTATATTAAAAAAAATGTAGAGTGCAAGAACTGAGCATGAAAATTTGATAAAGAAAGATTTTCAGGATGGTTATTCATTGGAATACCTTGGGCAAAGGAAAAGACGAGTACTCATATTAATTGTAAGAGAGCCCTAATAGTAATAGAAGAGGGAAAAAAAAGACAATAATAGTAGATTTGTAGTACTAAGGGGCTACTGGTAATGGGGGAGGATTACACTGGCATATATTTATATTCCACCTAAAACTGCTATAATGGAGCTTAAGAAACTCCTGGGAGAAATAATTAGCTTTCAGCTAGGAATATTACTTATAGGTGAGAACTGGTATTTCATTTGAAACAGTGAAGATGTATTTGGAGTGCCCAGAAGGGAAAATATAACAAAGGAGGGTAGATTTTTGAAAAATAATTATCAAAATGTTTGGCATGGAAAATATGAATTCAGTACTAGGAGTTTGGAGTGAATTTACATATTTTTCTCCAAGACACAAAAACTGGGCTAGGCTAGATAGAATTTATATTTCACAGGAACATGTGCACTTAATTGAAGGTCTTGAAATACACCCAGTAACTATTTCAGATCATGTGCCAGTAATAACTAAAATAAAAACACAAGGTAATGAAATAAAAATGAGATACTGGCCCTTTCCCACCTATCTGATGAAAAGAGAGAAATCTAAGGAATGAGGTTTGGAAATTATTCAGAAGCCATTAGAGAAGATAAATATTTCTTCTGAAAATATAGCTAGGGGTGGGATAAAATTAAAGTATAATTTAAAACTAGGGTGAAAGTAAAGGAAAGAAGACATGGTTAAGAAGTAACAAGAATTATTTAGAGGAACTGACAAATGTTAAAGTATTGCAAAATAGGGAATCCCACAGAACAAGAAGAGGCACAACTCCTGAATGCTAAACTGAAAATAAGGAATTACCTTGATAATATGCATGTGTTTAGATATACTGCTGTCAAGCAACTGTTTTTTGATAATAACTCTAGAGCACATAAACTTTTAGCACAATGACTCAGACAACAGAAAGTAGAAAGGGTTGTCACCAAGCTTAGGGAGCCTATAACAAGGACGATAATAAGAGATCCTCTAGAAGTACTAGAAAGATTTTGGAAATTTGATAAAGGTCTGTATAAAGCAGAAAAATATGGAAATCAAGAAAAAGTGCAAATGGAAATTTTTATGGAAGAGTTAACTATGCCAAGGTTAGAGGTAGATGCGGCTCAATTACTAACAGTTAGGATTAGAGTGAATGAGATAAAATGGTAATGTATAACCAATCTACAAGAAAGTCCAGAAGAATAGATGGTATTTCTGTGGAAGTTTGGAAGCTAGGAGGGGAAAAATTGATAAAGATCTGGAAGGTTTTGTTTAACAGTATTTTAAGAGGAGGAGAACTACCAACATCCTGGAAGAAAGTAGTGGTAACTAAAGAGGGTAAATATCCATTGGATCCAGCTTCATGCAGGCCCATTTCAATACTAAACCACAATTATAAAGTGTTTTTACCTATAATGGCTAAATGAATGGTAAAAGTGATGCCAAACATGACAGATATGGATCAATGTGTTTTTTGGAGGAGAGGCAAACATTTGATAACATTAACACAGCACTGATGATCCATAGAGAAGCAGAATGTAAGAAAATACTGCTGTTGTTGGTGGGTCTTGATGCAGAGAAAACATTTGACAGAGTAAGCTAGGACTTCATGAGCATGTCAATGGAAGTAGTTGCTTTCCCTGATGAAATTATAAGGTTGATTAGGAGTATATATGAGGGATCAGAGGTGAAAATTAAATTGGGTAGGTGTCCTCTCTGTTAATTTCTGCTGACTAGATGAACCAGGCAGGGGTGTCCTCTTTCCCATTTGTTGTTTGTATTATATTTAGAATCATTGGCAAAGAAAATAAGGGACTCAGGAATTCAAGGATATAATTCATATGGTAGTCAAGAAAAGCTGGCTCTATTTGCAGATGATGTATTTTATACCTGAAAAAATCAGAAAGTAACATTAGAGTGTTGTGGAACATTTTAAGGCAGTTTCAAATCTTCTCATGAGATACAAAATTAATGAAGCTAAAACAAAGGCAATAAAGGTAAAGTATGTATCCATACACAAATTGGTCCAGCAATATCCATATTTATGGGGACATGATAAAATGAAGTATTTAGGAGTATGTTTTAAAAATGACTCCATTGTGGCAGCTAAAGATATGTGAGAGGAGACTAAACTAAAGATAATACAAAAACTAAGAAACTGGAAGCTTTGTTACATGGATATGGATAGTAAGATACAAGCAATCAAAATGTTTTTAGTCCCTTTAGTTTTATATACAGGTCAGGCATATTTTTATCAACCAAAGGAAATGTTGTGGATAGCAATTTAAAAAGAGCTGAAGGATTTTATCTGGGAGGGTAAGATGGTAAGGGTCAAGTGGGATAAGCTGATCTTCCAAAAAAACAAGGCGGACTAGGCTTATTCAAATTGAAGGGGTATTTTAGAGCAACACAGCTCTTATACATAGCACAAACAGAAAACTATCATTCAAATTGTAAATGGATGATGACGATGATATGGGGAGAATTTCAGGAAACAAGGATAGACTGGGATTTTGGATGCAGACCCTTAAGGAGAATGACAGTAATCATACCGAATACTATATTAATAAAGTAGAAGAAAGTATTTTAAGAGCTAAGCCAGCACGGGAATGGAAAAAAGAGATTCTGTAGATACGGATGACTGCAATTATAGATACAGACAATAGGCAAGAGAAGGCTGGAATTTACTGGAGAAAACTGGCAAAGGATCCAAGGTATTGGGACCAAATAACTAGAAAGGGAAAGGTAATAGAATGGGAAGATTCCAAGAATTTATTGGAACTACATGTTAGAGATTACCTTCCCTATCAAGAATTGATATCAGAGTATAAACAAAGAGAAAAAGATAGGAGGGTCCTAAACGAAATACCAGCACTGGTAGAGTTTTTAATAGAATGTAGAAGAGAAGCTGCAATAAAAAGGAATAATTAGTAGAGCATATAAAATATTGGATGACAGCTATAAAATCAGAGGAGCTTAGAAAGGATTGGGAAGAGAGATCAGATAAGCAATTCACAAAGAGACAATGGAGGGATGCATGTATATCTTCCAAATATGTAACAAAGTCTAGAAGATTTGGAATTTTTGCTTGGAAGTGTTTGCATAGATATTTTTATACTCCCAGTAGACTCCAAAGAATGTTTCCTCAGGTAGACAGTAAATGTTGGAGGTGTGATGGGGAAGAAAGAGGTAACTGGGAACATATTTTCTGGGAGTGTAATGAGTTGGCAGACCTTAAATATTCCCTGCAGACTGCTTTGTCAGGGATATTGAGTGAGCAAACTGGTATAACTAAAGAAATTATCTTTTTGAGCTATGATACAGAATCAAAATTGCCTAGACATCACAAGGTCTTGTTGAGTCTTAATTATGGTGGCCTCCAAAAAAGCAGTTGCTAGAAAATGGAAATCAAAGTCTAAACCAACTTTACTAGAAATATTGAATATAGTAACAGGGATAAAGCAACTGGAATTGGGATCTTTAGAAAAGGGAAGGCGCAAACTACATAGGAAAAAATGGGAATTGTGAGAACATTATATGAAGAGGAGTAATGAGGTTTAAAAGAGGGCAGGATTTGAATGAGCTATGCAATACTTAATTGACAATGACTGGATATATTATAAGTGATATATAATGTTTGCAACTACAGTTGTCTTAATGGGGTCTGTGATGCATAATGTTTGCAACTAAAATTGTATTAATGCGGTTTGTTTTCATTTATACAAATGTAAGATTGTCTATGTCATACGTGATAATTTAATAAAGATTTTTCTGCTTGTTTAAAAATAAATCACTTTAAACTTTTGACCTATTAGGAATTTGTTTGGCATTGAAAAAAATCTAAGAAATGACCTTCAATAACTGTCTTTACTTGGAACCACGAAATGTCTCGAGTTAAACCCATTGCAGTCTGCTGGTTGTAGTACTCTCTATGTCCCTTTAACACAATAGTTCTTATAACAAAATTAGTAACTAAGCATCTTTGTTCTTTGGGCATTGAAGGGATTCCCAAGATTTTTTTTTCTCATTGCACCCTGAGGCTAAGATTTTCCATGAATATTTATTTTTTGTGATTTTTTTCTCCACTCTTTCACAAAAAGGCTTAGGTGGCCTCCAACGTTTTGGTGTGTTTTTGAGGAACAAGTGGGTTAAGGGGATGGTTCAGCACAGAGGACTTCCAGGCTTCCCTCTTTGATCTTGCCACTTTTTTGTAGGCTGTCCCCATGGAAAGAATCATTTTTGTGGGATATTTCCTATTATAGATGAGGAAATAATAGTGAAGCAACTGTTTTGCTAACTTCATAGTCTTGCCCTTCTCCCCCAGCTTGTTAAACACCTTCTGCAGCGGGGAGCAACTCATTCTCAGGTTGTGCATTGAGGAGTTCAGCTTTAATATGGCTTGGCAGAGCTTAGTTATTAGTGAAGTATGTCTCCTTATCACAATCTCCAAAGCTGCTGTCCTACAGGATGGAAAAATGACATTACAGCCATTTTTTATGAAGATCTTTGCTCTCTAGGAAGACAAATTGCATAATTTTAACATTGAATCTCTCAGGGCATTGTCAGTTATCACATCAACCTTGTCCTTTAACTGTGACAGGAATCCATCCTCAACCCCCTTTTCCCATTTTTGCACATGGGGTTGGTGTGTCACTACAACAGTGACAATCATCTAGAGCCAAGGAATACTGCTAGCCCTGCCGCAGTAGTTCATCTATACCACACACTCACACTTAGGGCCAATTTAAACTGTCCAATCCACCTGCTGCATGCCTTTGCCCCTGGTATTTTAACATATGCGTTTGGCATTTAAGAGCCCTAAAAGCCTGGGTGGCAGAGGTGTAGACTTTTATTTTCCTAAAAACATTCCAGGATTTTCCTTTCCCTAGGTTGGAATCCACAACCTTCTAAAAACATTCTGGTTTTCTGGAAGCAGAGGGACAGTAGTCTGAATCCAAAGATGATCTGTTAAATGCATCACCCAAGGTTTCTATCACTAGAGGTACTGCTAAGAGTTTTGGACCAACTAAGCAAAGAGGTCACTGTATCGCTTATGGTCATCTGAAATTCATTTAGACTCTCATTTAAACTAATTGATCATTTTATTGAGGGTATCGCCAAATGAGATATCCTGTCATGAGAAGAGGAAGGCTAAGATGATCTATTACTGGGAGGATAAGACACTGGGTTCACAAAGGTCAGTTCATCCACATCTAAGTCAGATAAATCTGACTCTTCAAAGAGGGGTGTCTTTCTTCTCTTAAGAGTAGGGCAACCTGAAGCTTACTCATGTTCTGGAGAAGGCTGTGGGTTCTTAATACGATGTACAGTATCCTAAACCAGCTTTAGTAAGTCTTGAGAGTCAGCTTGGGCAGGAGAAAGGGATGAAGTCCTATACAGTTCACACTGAGGCAAAATGGCAGACATCCCATGCTTGGATGCCTTGGGTATGTATCAGGGAGTGGGCACATTTGAGCTGCCTTTACATGGGCAGATGCCAGTGACCTCTATCATAGAATTGGGGATGCCCTCACATACCAATACTAAATAAATGCTGCTCTCATCATTGGAATTAAAGATAAGGCTGTTAGAAACAGATACCCATGGGGAGGCAGCTGGATTAACCAATGAATGGAGGATTTTGATTCAGGAGGATATACTGTCATTCATTTGTGTGACAGACTACTGATGAACAACATCAGAGATGGTTGGGGAGCCGTAGAAATGTCTCTCGGTACCTGATGTGCTCAAACCTAAGGAGCTCTTTGACTTTCAGCTAGATATTGTCCTTCTCCCTTATATTCTTCTTATGAGGTTGCTCCTCTCTTCTTCTTTTTCATTGGGAATCCCCAGTAGGTGATGCCTCAGTAGGTGTGGACAATGTCACAGTGACAATGCTTAAGGTGTACTGCTTTATTTGGTTAAAATATTTTTTAGAAAATCTTAGCTTGCCACTCAATATTCTTGTGTTTGAAGTGTGCTCAGTGTGGGAAGTTAAGGGCATCATGCTTAGGCCCCAGAGTAAACACCAGATGTGGAAGTCTTCATGTGGGATCAGAGTCCTACATGAACTACTAATAGAAACATTAACATCTGACATATATAACAAACTTAAAAAGCTATAAAAGGTATAGTATAATCAAAGAGATAAGAGAGTTTCCCCAGTGGGCTACTTATCTGAAAACTGTGGAAACCAGGCTGAACTGGCAAACTGACAAAAGCTAGTATAATGCACATCAATCTGCACTCATGCGGCAGCAAATAAAAATTAAGCTGGCATGAAAAAATGGATTATGTCTGTCTGCCTTGCCAGGAGGAAGAGGAGGATGGGTACAAAGCTCTGGAAGTCAAGACATATGTTCATAGGTTCATACTAGGCTAATGTCCACCACAGTCTTTATAAGCCTAGCTGTGCAACCCAATCCAGTTTTGTTCATAGGTTCATACTAGGCTAATGTCCACCACAGTCTTTATAAGCCTTGCTGTGCAACCCAATCCAGTTTTGTCCTAGAGTACCTTGGATGCTTATATGATGGGGTATGTTAGTAAGGAGGTCGCTAAGGGTTAGGTGTGGGGGGTGTTAGTCGGGGATTAATTTACTTACTATTGACCTCTGTCCATCAGAGACATGGGGACAAGACCAGGGGTGAATTTACAATTTCCCATCCAATGATCAAGGTTTTGTTTGAATGGGGTCAGGACTGAACTGCTTCATCTGGAAGGGGAGCTTATTTCATAGTGTGGGGATCCTTTGAGACATATATCAGTCTCTCCAGCATGTTGTGTTTATGTGGCAGGCAAAGTTCAGGTCCTTGAATCTAGTGTTTTTGAAGCTGCTTGCTTTGCAGATGTGCAAGAGATCCATTAGAGCTGGATCTTTGGATGTCTTATATGTTAGGCATAGATCACCTCTCAGTGACCTGTAGAAGACTAAGTACAGAGATAGGATCTCAAGGCAATCTGTATAGGCCATGGTATTCAGAGCCTGGATTCTTCTGGTGAAGAAGCCATGAGGGCATTCCATCTGTTGCAACTACCTGGTTAGGTACATGCCAAAGGGGGCATCATACTCACTGATGGGTCTGATAAGGGCTGAGCGGAGTGGTACTATAATTTCCTTGGACCTGTATTCCATACTCTTGCTTATGAGTTGGGTGACCTAGAATGATTTTCTTACCATCATGGTTACATGTTATTCAAAGGCCAGATTACTGCCTACATATGTTCCCAGATCCTAACTATTGGGTCAACTCTTAAGGGTGTTTTATCGATAGAGACAGTCATTAGGGATCTGGGAACATATGTAGACTGTAGTCTGGCCTTCGACCAACATGTAGCCAAGATAACTGCCTACATATGTTCCTAGATCCCTAACTACTGGATCAATTCTTATCAGTGTTCTATCTATGGAGTAATTAGTTTGGGTGGGCAATTTCCCAAAGGACACTATAATGCATTCCTTCGCATTGATTTTTAATCTATGGCTTTGGCACTGGTCATTTGTTTGTGTTAGACTCTCTTGTAAGATGTCATTATCATGGGGGATTCTATGATATGTAGCTCCCACTTTAGTCATCTGCAAATTGGGTGAGCCAAAGGCGTTTGACATTAGCCTTGACTTCCAAGAAATAGATGCCAAACAAGAGCAGGCCCAACATGGACCCCTGGGATACTCCACTGGTGACCAGTCTACTGGTGGAGGTGGTCTCACCAATCCTAACTTCTTGGGTCCTATCTGTGTGCTAGCCATCAATCCAGTGAGTTATGTAGGGAGTTATGCCTCGTTCTGAAAGTTTGTCAATAATATTTGAATGGGGTACTGTATTGAACACCTTGGCCAGGTGAAGGTAGGTGGTATGCACCATTTTTCCCTCATTCATAGAATTGGTGGTCCTCTTGAAGTCTACCGGGTTGAATAGTCAAGAACTACCTTTAACAAACCATGCTGGGATGGGTCTAGTGTCTGTAGGTTGCCAATGTCCTTGTTGATCATTTCCATGATTCGTTCCATGGCTTTGCATATTAGACTTATCAGACTGATGGGTCTGTAGCTCTGAGGCTCTACCCTTATGAACAGGGATGACTGTTATAACCTTCCAATCAACTGGCACGTAACCTGTTTTGAGGCTGTAGTTGAAAAGTGCCTCAAGTAGTCCTGCTCGGTCAGATTTTAGGCTATATAGCAGGCAACCAAAGATATTTTTGGAGTCCAGTGAAGAATTGCTTTTGACCTTAGCAAGCACTGCCAGGGCCTGCTCTCTGTTGATAATTGTGGGGATATGTTAGAAGGGGTTTCATGGGGGGTAGTGGCGAGGGAGTTGGGGGTGAAGTTAGAGCCAAATTTATCAGCCACTATATTCACTATGTCACCCTGGTCAGTGAAGGTTGCACCATTTATGACCAGTTCTGTACACTACTGAGTTACCTTAAAGGTTCCAGACATAGCTGAAGAAGACCTTGTGAATGTCCTTAGCTTGGGAGGCTATCCTGATGTCGTAATCGGCCTTGTTGGACTTTATTAGATCTCTTAGTTTTTTGTTTAGTAGAATCAGAGAGCTCTTGTCTCTATGAGAGTTACCCTTTCTTATTTTGGCAATGACTTTTTTCTTTTATTATATACCTTGTTAAGGTAAGGATTCCGCCAGATATTTGTTACATCAGGATCAGTTGAGCACTGAGAGAAGAATTAACTTTTGATGAGTTTTCTGATATGAAGAGTTGTCTGCTTTCTTAAGTAAGATTTGGGCTTATTTCTGGTAGGTATG
>NC_056743.1:1089124845-1089134845 GCF_019279795.1 Protopterus annectens | reverse complement strand
AACTGAGGTGGAATCCTTCAAAGCCCCCGGGCCTGTGGAAAATACGGCCCAGACCGCAGAATCCTTTATAAATGCATTCTATGAACACCTTCAGGAATGCATGGATCATGCAATCCCAAATAAAACCAAGACCCAATCCTCCAAAGGCAGACGTCCTGTCTGCTGGACCCCAGCCATAAACAAACTATACAATAGAAGGAGGAAGCTACTACATGATAGAGCAAAATCCCAAAAAGAGAAGGCATCTCTGATCAGTATTAGCAAAAAACTACGGGCACTCATAAAATCGTCTAAGGCCAGCTTCAAGAGAAAAATTGCACAGTACACTAAGGATAATCACAAGGCTTTCTTTAGTTATGTTAGGACCCTTGAGTAGCATCTTACCCTCACCAAGGCTAAACAACACACCTGATACACTTGTAATAGGTGACTCTATCGTCAGGCACACTGACGTCCCGCTCACCAGGCTGAACAAGGAGAAGGTCACGGTGAGCTGCCTGTCGGGCGCTAGGATCCGCCACATAACACAAGCACTCAGGTCACTCCAAGGCAAGTACAAATATGACTCATACACCAAACCCACAGACATTGCCAACATCCTAGCTGACAGGTTCAGCATATCCCAGCAGAGTGCTGCCCCTCTGACATCTCAGATGCTCAGGTAACAGCTGCCCGCTCCAAAGCAAAGAACACAGCATCAATGGGACCAGACGGTGTCCTGGGCTGCGTCCTACATGAACTCCAAGAAGAGCTAAACCCAAACATAAAACTACTGTTCAATCTCAGCATTACTACAGGATATGTACCCAAAGAGTGGTGAACAGCAACAGTGGTCCCTCTCCACAAAGGTGGTGCCTCAACGGATCCTGGAAACTATCACCCCATAAGCCTGACTAGCTTGGTCTGCAAAGCCATGGAAAGGATCATCATGGACCTCATAAATAAAGATATTGGGGACCTACTGACACTGGATCCTACCCAGTTCGGCTTTGTTAAGGGCAGATCCTGCCTCTTAAACCTGGTTGATTTCTTTGAAACAGTCACCAAGACCATTGACGAGGGGAAGGTGGTCCACACAGCCTACCTGGACCTCACAAAAGCCTTCGATACAATACCCCACTCGGGCATTATAGATAAGCTCACCAGCTTAAATATAAACCCCTATGTTACTAGATGGGTTGCAAACTGGCTCAAGGACAGAACCCACATGGTTAGAATTGCTGGAGCCATGTCAGACTCCAAACCAGTTACAAGTGGCGTCCCACAAGGCTCAGTCCTGGGACCTCTCTTGCTCGTTATATATTTCTCAGAGGTACAGGCCAACACGGAAGGACTGTATAGTGTATAGTCATCCCCTTTGGCAAAAACAAAGTGCCCACAAATTACCACATAGGTGGTAATCCATTAAGTACAGAAGAAGTAATTAGGGACCTGGAGACCCAAGTTGATAGAAATCTCTCATTTAACAACCACGTGGTCAAAGTGGTTAGAAAAACATTTTATATAGCCCACCTAATCATGAAGGGATTCACATCTAGATCAGGGGAGGTCATCGTGCCTCTTTACTCATCCCTCATCAGGCCCATAATTGAGTACAATGCCCCTTTTGGGATGTACCTTACCAGACACCTGCAGCAACTGGAAAGACCCCAAAAGTACCTCACCAAGAGGATCAAAGGGCTCAAACAGATGCCATATGCTGCCCGGTTAAAGAAACTCCAGCTCTACTCAGTGGCATACCACCTGCTCAGAGGCGATCTGTGCCTGACGTATAAAGCCATGTCAACCCCGGAATTAATGGACATGCTGCACCTCAGAAAATCCAAATCCCATCGAGCTACGTGCTCGAGAGACTTGAAACTCAGCACTGAAATAAATAGGACATGCTGACACATTCATATCCCAGAGGCTTCCTTCACTCTGGAATAAAATCCCAGTCCAGGTTAGGCAGAGTCCCTCATTGACTCTCTTCAAGAGGAATCTTGATGAGTGGATGGGAAATCGTAGGTTTATGAACCTATGAACCTATATATAATATATATATATATATATATATATATATATATATATATATATATATAATATATATATATGGATTCACTTCATAACACTGAAACTTCAAAATACTGAAAATGACAAAACTTCATAATACTGAAGACCAAAATACTGAAAGCTCAAAATACTGAATACTCAAAACACTGAAACTCAAAATACTGAAAGCACATATTATGCGTAAACTTAGCTTAAACAACATAAATCATAGCAATTTCTACCAAATATATGCAAGGGGGCGAGCCCCTGCACTATGGGGGTTGTGCCCCCCACACCCCCTGCTAATTATATATATCTACTCCAAGATTGCACTTAACTACACTATGTGCCCCCTGCATATATTTGGTAGAAATTGTTATGATTTATGTTGTTTAAACTGAGTTTACGCATAATATGTGTTTTCAGTATTTTGAGTTTCAGTATTTTGAGTTTTCAAGATTTTGAAGTTTCAGTATTTTGGTTTCAGTGTTTTGAGTTTCAGTATTTTGATATTTCAATGTTATGAAGTGAATCCATATATATATATATATATATATATATATATATATATATATATATATATATATATATATATATATATATATATATATATATGGGATCCATATAGATTCCCGAAAACATTTTTCACCGAATGATTATCGGTGGTGCATATTTACGTGAAAGTGCTTTTCACCGAAAAAGCACTTTTGCGTAAGTATGCCTGTTCCAGAGATCGCACTATGGTGCAGGTAAGGGAAAATTCCCTTTTCCCCACTGTAGTGCAATCTCGAAGTGAGAATATTAAAGTAGGAGGGGTGTAGTGGGGCTTGCCCCCTTGCATAAACGTAGAGCTGTTTTTTTTTAACGCACTTTAATGAAAGCGCTTTTCGGTGAAAAGCACTTTTGTTAAAGTGTGTTTGGTGATAATGGATTTTGGGCTTTTGCACTTTCGTGCAAAAGTCCTACATCCATATATATATATATATATATATATATATATATATATATATATAGATATATACACACACACACACACACACACACACACATATATGTATATACATATATATATATAGAGAGAGAGAGAGAGGGACACACAAAAAACATGAGACATCCAGGGAAAACTTGGATTGTTCAAACTGAAGACAAAATTACTGCTCCTTATAAAGATGTTTAACATACCTTGAGCAGATGACTTTTGGACCTGTAGTCCTGATGTTCCTGTAAAATAAAAAAAGTCATATTTATACATTATATGACCCTGTATTGCACAAGAAATGCAGATATTACTGATGCTCACACATATACACCTGGGGCATCAGAGATGGATATATGTGGTGCCCTATGCATCTTAACTCCAATGTCTGGCATATTGCCTATACATTACCCACTATATGTCCATGTTGCTGACACCTTTATCTGGCATACACCTTGCATTTGGGCCTTACCCACATTGTATATAAGAAATTTCTAGTCTCCCACCAGGACACAAGTGCTCTTCAGCAATTGCATTCTGCTTGCTGAGCACACTCAAGCAAATCTGCAGTCTGCGGCTACCACTCCACCCATACAGTATAAGAAGTAATCAGTGCCACAAAACTAAACAAGGATATACATTTTGAGCCACAAGAGTAGGGTCAGTCCACCCAGGCATTCTACTTGTATGTTGTATGAGAGTGAAGCTATTACATTAGTAGTATTTCTTAGTAGTTCTCAACGTGCTAATAAAACTGACTGTTGTAGCTTTGTGTCCCCCCCAGCTAGTGCAGTAATCCTAACTGTCCAATAGACAGTATACATTTAATTCAGATCCCTTTAAATCAGAACCATCAAGCAGCCCTCTCAGTGCTTTCTGCCTTAGTTTGTATCACTTGGAGGCCCACCTGTTTATTTGCATCTGTATACATTCCCCTTCATTACTACTGTATCTCCCTACTCTAACTATGCACAAACTGGTTACTAATCAGCAAGTCAATGTGAAGACACACTCCCAACCTTAATAAACATTGCTGTCTCTTCTCTCCTTCACTTTACAGGAAGTTTGAATTATTACTTACCCCCTCTGAGGCCTTCACTGATATATTTCCACTGATTGCCTCTCTGGTTTCTTTGCATTCCACCTGGTGTACACCCCTTGTGCTATCTCCCTCCCCCAGTACTAAGTCTATATTAGAATCCTGCTGAGCATGTAGCCATCTTTAAATTTCTAGTCTCCCACCAGGACACAAGTGCTCTTCAGCAATTGCATTCTGCTCGCTGGTAAGCCATTAGACCTCAGGAATTTGTTTAAAGTGTTCAGATATTTAAAGTAATACTTACTTTTTACTCTTGTCTTGGTGGGCTCTGCCCCGTTCTGTTCGCTCTCGCTAATGCTCGGGCTCTCTCTGCTCCCTTGCCCTGCCCCCTCTTCCCTCCCACCCCCACTACCTCTACATTTATAGTAATCACAGCCACACCCACAGCTCACCCTCACATCACCTCCACCAATCACAGCTCCTCAAGTCAGATCACATTATTCCACACCAATGTGCTCCACACAAAATACTCCCAATCACTCTCATTCCCACTAGGCATTTTTTACATCATCCACACTATTTACCCATCCACATAAAGTGCAACCCTATAATTCCTATTCAGACCCCCACCTAGAACCAACTTAAACTTTATAGACTATCACACAACTAAGTCTAGTCTGTCTTCTCATAATTCTTCATAACACCACAAGTTATCACTCTAGCAATATCCCTAAACATAGTAGCACAACACTACATTATGCACTCTCATATGCAGACAACACACACATTATAATAATATCTGCCCACAATTGTTCAATAACTACATAATGGACCAATTCAGAACTAAATACATATGCTCTCATTCCTACTCCAAAAAACACAATACTTTCTCACACTCCTCACCAAACTCCAACATCTGTATCACCATTTTAACACAAGGCTCACCATAAGTGGGGATATCCACCCCAACCCAGGTCCAAATCCATCCTAACACAAACTGCTCCAACACAAATGTCAGAACATAACACCCCCACTATCTTCATCTCTGGGCAAATTAACAACAGCAGCAAAACCAACCATCTTTTAATGCTAAATATTAATATTAGAAGCATCAAAAAATAAAATACCTGAACTCCAGGCCACAATAGCACACTACACCCCAGACATAGTTGCTTTAACAGAAACCTGGCTAAATAAAAACATAGCTAACTCAGAAGTTCTCCATACCGGCTACAATATCATTAGACAAGACAGACCACTTCGTAAAGGGGGTGGAACTGCATTACTGTACAAGTCCAACTTAACTGTACGTCAATTACCAAACTCCTCCCCCTCCCCCAATAATTGGGGCATACTTATCTCACAACTTCAACTTCACCCTAAAAAGGTCATAACCACAATTGTGATCTATATTCCATCTGGTAATACACCTGCTAGCCTTGAAGACTTCTTATCCTGGTGTTCTTCCGCATACTCACAAGAAACCCTTATTCTAGGGGATTTCAACCTAGATTGGTTCACCTGCATATCAGAATCTCCAAGTAATCTAATAAATCTCCATGGCTACCAGCAGCTAGTCCAAATTCCAACTAGATGTGATAAAAAATCTAAAAGGGAATCCATCCTTGACTGGGTCCTAACTAACAACCCCACATTGTACCCCCACGCAGGCAGTCTCCCAGACACCTTAAGTGACCACAACATAATATACTTTAGCAGTCTCCCAGACACCTTAAGTGACCACAACATAATATACTTTATACGTAGTAGAACAAGCATATGCAAAACCACTAACTATATATCCACTAGAAACACAAACAATTTCTCTCCTGAGGTCCTCAATACTTTACTCTGTAACTGTGACTGGACCCCCCTAAAAACCCTCCCACTTGACCAGGCTGTAGCATATTTCAGCAAAACATTTCTACAACACCTAGACACTGTCACTCCATTGTGCAAAATCAAGGTTAGAACCTCTACAAACCCCTGGCTCACTAAAGAAACCAAACAAATCCTCAAGTCCAGAGACACTGCCTGGCTTTACTATCAAAAAAAAACAAAGAAACACAAAGCCTATCTAAGTATCAAGAACTGCGCAACCGTGCAAAAAAATGCATTAGGCTGGACAAAAAATCCTACTACACGACATTACAAACTAAATACCAACACAACCCCCAAAAATGTTGGAAAAATGTAAACCAGATACTAAAAGCCACCCAAAAGGCTACCCCCAAACCAACCACCCCTGACACTAAAGTTCCCATCAGAACACAATTCAACTCCCACTTTGTGAACTCAGTTCTATCCTTAGTATCACAGGACAGTTCCTTCCTCACTACCCCCCCCCCCCAACACAAATAACACTAATACAAGCTTTACCCTCAAAACAGTTTCCACCACTTCAATCAAAAGCATGCTCTCCAAACTATAAACCTCATCAACAGCAGCCAAATTACTCCCCAACTATTTCTTGAAACTCATAGCAGATGCTATTGCTATCCCAATCTCCACTCTCATAAACAGATCGATTGTTGAAAACTATGTGCCAAACTCTGGAAAATATCCTATGTTAACCCATACATAAAGGCGGGACCTCCACTGAACTTATTAACTACAGGCTCATTGCTTTACTCTCCCCCCTAGCCAAAATCCTAGAAAAATGCATCCATACCCAGATGCTAAAATATCTCCTAGACAGCAACATCCTGTCACCTACTCAGCATGATTTCAGACCTGCCCATAGTACCACTATAGCCCTCCTCTGCTTCACAGACACAGTAAACCATCTCAAAAATGAAGGCCTGCAGGTGTCAACTCTTTTTTCGATATGTCCAAAGCATTTGACACAGTCTCGCACCAAATCCTGCTAAACAAACTAAACCAATATCACTTATCAAATTCCACTCTTACCTGGTTCCAAAGCTACTTAATTGACAGGTACCAAGCTCTGAAATGGGAAAATTCTCTCTCTCCTCAGCTGCCCATAACTATAGGAGTCCCACAGGGTTCAATCTTAGGACCACTACTATTCACAATCTTCACAAATGACCTCCATACCTCCACACAGCATGCATCTATCATTCAGTATTCAGATGACACTACCTTAATCTGTGCTGCACAAAACATTCCCACCCTCCTGCAAACAACTCAACTAGCATTCTCTGACATTGAAAACTACCTTACCAAAGCCCAACTTATCCTCAATCCAAAGAAAACTCAGCTTATGATTATAACCAGTTCTAACAAAAACACTGATAACAGTCAATTCACTATCTACTCCACAAATGCTACTCCAATCGCTCCAGTGGCACAGGCTAAGCTATTGGGAATAACCATAGACTCCCACCTAAAATTTGATAGTCATCGCAACTTAACTATTAAAAAAGTACATGCCAAACTGGGATCACTCTACCGTATCAAACCATTTCTTACCAACAATACAAGATCAGCCATTGCTCGCTCCCAACTTCTATCCACCCTACTCTATGCATCTCCCATTTTGACTAATCTCAACAAAACTTTTTTTTGTTGTTGTGTCTTTCGGCTTTTCCTGGTTAGGGTTCGCCACAGTGGAACTTTGGTCCGCTAATGATCGGCAGTAGATTTTTACATGCCGAGTTGCCAGCCCTGACACACAACTTTTAACGAAGGTATGCCCTTTCACGCATGTCTCCACACAGAAGACGCTCTAGCTGAGAATCGAACAGGACAATGTCTTACTGTGAGACGACAATGCTACTGCAGCACTACCACCACAGTTAATCTCAACAAAACGGAACTAAGCAAAATGGAAGCCTGCTATAACAGAATTACCTGCTTTGCTGCAAATTGCTCATATAGAACTCATCACTGTACTGCTTTGAGATGGCTCCACTGGCTTGAACTGCCCAACCTCCTAACCTACAATCAGCTCTGCCTCTGTCATTCAATATATTACCTCCCCAATAAGTGTCCTGCCCTCAAAAACCTAGTACAACCTCACTCAGCCAAAAGGCCTCTTAGATCATCAAGCAAACTACTACTAGAAGTCACCAACAGCTACAATAGCTTTGAGATGCACTATATAGTAGTTCAGTGGCTAAAAACTGGAACTCTGTCCCCACTAGCATTCAAAACACATCATCCAAAGCCTCCTTTAAAGACCTCATCAGGAAACATCTCAAGCAAAGTTGGCAGTGCCATGATTGCACCCCAGGCTAGTGTAAGCAGATAAGGTGCACATACTAAACCTGGAGTACTTGATAATAGTTTTCAGTCTTGCTCACAAACACTCGCTAATCTACAATGTATGTACTGTACCTGTGTACTATGTATGTATTCTACCTATGTTCCAAATTTCAGCTGTACACCACAAATCTATTAATTACCTTTATTTTTAAATTAATATTTTTTTGTTTGTTCTCTCCACTGTAACTGTTGATGTGCTGCATACCACTGTAAAAACATGTCTTTTGTAATTTGTGTGTATACTGATCATGTCTAAATAACTAAATGTATCTGTAATTTTTCTATGTGGAGCTTTTCTCCCTGGGCCTCTACTGAAAAAGGGCCTTTTCAGCTCAGTCAGACACCCCCGGTTAACAAATGTAAAATAAAATAAATAAAATAAAATAAATGTCCTGGTGCATAACACAGCAGCTTTACATTAGATCTTGTGTTGACTGTCTATAGTGGCAAAAATTGTTTCTCCACCTGTGATACAGTACAGTGCCATCATAAAAATGTTGGGTTGCATAAACTGTACCACAGCCCAAATGAGCATGACGTGTCTTTGATCATATCCCTTGCAGGATCTCCACATAGTCACAGCTCACACACTCCCTATGGCCATTTACATCCCATATCACCATCCTACCCTCTGTAGGCTAAACCCCCACTACACCCAACCATGGCTATGGGGACAGTGACACTCCACAGCTTTGCACACATCATACAGTAGAGACATTTGGGTTATATACCTAGGCAGACTTATTTATTTATACTTTGTTGATTAGGTTAGTCCTACTAGGCCAATGGCCTCCTTTTAGGGGAGACCCAAGGTGGTATTTATACTGCCTAGGGGAAAGTTCACCAAGACACAGGGGAGCTTGGACTCCTCCTAAGAACAGGAAGAGAAAAAGATGCAAAAAGTGGAAATTGAAGATTTTGGTATGTTGTGACTAAATATGAGCAGTATAGGAAAAAAGTGTGAAGTTTGATGGTTGTTGAATGGTGCAAAAAGAAAAGAATAGGTGCATTATGTTTGCTGGATACAAGATGTGTTGAACAACAAAAAAGAGACAAAAACTAAATCTTTATGGTTAAAAACAATTATGTGGTCAGCAGCATATGAAACTTCTTCTGGATCAGGAGTGTAATAAGAAAAGATAAAGTAAAAATATTAGATGTAATGACTGTGATACCAGGAAGATTGATGATATGTGACATGAGGAAAATGAAAATTGAGTCTGGCTAATTGTAATATATGCATATACAAATGTGTCAGAAAGAAAACAATGTTTGAAGAATTAAAAAAAATATGTGATAGAATTGTCAATAGTAATGAATGGGGACAGTAACAGTAAGATAAGAAAAGAAAAACGGAAAGTAACACAAAATGTAAAGATAATAAAAGAAGTAATATGATATGGAAATAAGAAAATAGGAAAAAGCAGCGAATGCATCTACAAAGGGGAATTTTTAAACCAAAGATTACATTATGTATTCAGGTGACATGAAGGAAGTGGCACGTGGGGTAGAAGAAGTAGATGTCTCAAATCATAGGGCAGTATAGATGGTGCCACTATTTATTTACTTATTTATTTTTCTTTGTTTATGGGGAAAGTCTGACTGGGTAATACTCATTTTCAGTAGTGACCTGGAGAGAAAAAGCTCCATTTGCTTACATTGTATTATACTACGCTCCAGTTAAACACAGAGCAGTTACATTTCTATTTACAGTTATACACTTACAG